>NW_028164075.1:7500-187500 GCF_964263955.1 Coregonus lavaretus
TACCCTAGCCAGGTATAGACCCTGTCACCTAGCCAGGTATAGACCCTGTACCCTAGCCAGGTATAGACCCTGTACCCTAGCCAGGTATAGACCCTGTACCCTAGCCAGGTATAGACCCTGTACCCTAGCCAGGTATAGACCCTGTACCCTAGCCAGGTATAGACCCTGTACCCTAGCCAGGTATAGACCCTGTACCCTAGCCAGGTATAGACCCTGTACCCTGTACCCTAGCCAGGTATAGACCCTGTACCCTAGCCAGGTATAGACCCTGTACCCTAGCCAGGTATAGACCCTGTACCCTGTACACTAGCCAGGTATAGACCCTGTACCCTAGCCAGGTAAAGACCATGTACCCTAGCCAGGTATAGACCCTGTACCCTAGCCAGGTATAGATCCTGTACCCTGTACCCTAGCCAGGTATAGACCCTGTACCCTAGCCAGGTATAGACCCTGTACCCTAGCCAGGTATAGACCCTGTACCCTAGCCAGGTATAGACCCTGTCACCTAGCCAGGTATAGACCCTGTACCCTAGCCAGGTAAAGACCCTGTCACCTAGCCAGGTATAGACCCTGTACCCTAGCCAGGTATAGACCCTGTACCCTAGTCAGGTATAGACCCTGTACCCTAGCCAGGTATAGACCCTGTACCCTGTACCCTAGCCAGGTATAGACCCTGTACCCTAGCCAGGTATAGACCCTGTCACCTAGCCAGGTATATACCCTGTACCCTGTACCCTAGCCAGGTATAGACCCTGTACCCTGTACCCTAGCCAGGTATAGACCATGTACCCTAGCCAGGTATAGACCCTGTCACCTAGCCAGGTATAGACCCTGTACCCTAGCCAGGTATAGACCCTGTACCCTAGCCAGGTATAGACCCTGTACCCTGTCACCTAGCCAGGTATAGACCCTGTACCCTAGCCAGGTATAGACCCTGTACGCTAGCCAGGTATAGACCCTGTACCCTAGCCAGGTATAGACCATGTACCCTAGCCAGGTATAGACCCTGTACCCTGGCCAGGTATAGACCCTGTACCCTGTACCCTAGCCAGGTATAGACCCTGTACCCTGTACACTAGCCAGGTATAGACCCTGTACCCTGTACCCTAGCCAGGTAAAGACCATGTACCCTAACCAGGTATAGACCCTGTACCCTAGCCAGGTATAGATCCTGTACCCTGTACCCTAGCCAGGTATAGACCCTGTACCCTAGCCAGGTATAGACCCTGTACCCTAGCCAGGTATAGACCCTGTACCCTAGCCAGGTATAGACCCTGTACCCTAGCCAGGTATAGACCCTGTCACCTAGCCAGGTATAGACCCTGTCACCTAGCCAGGTATAGACCCTGTACCCTAGCCAGGTATAGACCCTGTCACCTAGCCAGGTATAGACCCTGTACCCTAGCCAGGTATAGACCCTGTACCCTAGCCAGGTATAGACCCTGTACCCTAGCCAGGTATAGACCCTGTACCCTGTACCCTAGCCAGGTATAGACCCTGTACCCTAGCCAGGTATAGACCCTGTCACCTAGCCAGGTATATACCCTGTACCCTGTACCCTAGCCAGGTATAGACCCTGTACCCTAGCCAGGTATAGACCCTGTACCCTAGCCAGGTATAGACCCTATCACCTAGCCAGGTATAGACCCTGTACCCTAGCCAGGTATAGACCCTGTACCCTAGCCAGGTATAGACCCTGTACCCTGTCACCTAGCCAGGTATAGACCCTGTACCCTAGCCAGGTATAGACCCTGTACCCTAGCCAGGTATAGACCCTGTACGCTAGCCAGGTATAGACCCTGTACCCTAGCCAGGTATAGACCATGTACCCTAGCCAGGTATAGACCCTGTACCCTAGCCAGGTGTAGACCCTGTCCCCTAGCCAGGTATAGACCCTGTACCCTAGCCAGGTATAGACCCTGTCACCTGTACCCTAGCCAGGTGTAGACCCTGTACCCTAGCCAGGTATAGACCCTGTCACCTAGCCAGGTATAGATCCTGTCACCTAGCCAGGTATAGACCCTGTACTCTGTACCCTAGCCAGGTATAGACCCTGTACCCTAGCCAGGTATAGACCCTGTCACCTAGCCAGGTATAGACCCTGTACCCTAGCCCTGTACCCTAGCCAGGTATAGACCCTGTACCCTAGCCAGGTATAGACCCTGTACCCTAGCCAGGTATAGACCCTGTACCCTAGCCAGGTATAGACCCTGTCACCTAGCCAGGTATAGACCCTGTACCCTAGCCAGGTATAGACCCTGTACCCTAGCCAGGTATAGACCCTGTCACCTAGCCAGGTATAGACCCTGTACCCTAGCCCTGTACCCTAGCCAGGTATAGACCCTTTACCCTAGCCAGGTATAGACCCTGTCACCTAGCCAGGTATAGACCCTGTACCCTAGCCAGGTATAGACCCTGTACCCTGTACCCTAGCCCTGTACCCTAGCCAGGTATAGACCCTGTCACCTAGCCAGGTATAGACCCTGTACCCTAGCCAGGTATAGACCCTGTCACCTAGCCAGGTATAGACCCTGTACCCTAGCCAGGTATAGACCCTGTCACCTAGCCAGGTATAGACCCTGTACCCTGTCACCTAGCCAGGTATAGACCCTGTACCCTAGCCAGGTATAGACCCTGTACCCTAGCCAGGTATAGACCCTGTACCCTAGCCAGGTATAGACCCTGTCACCTAGCCAGGTATAGACCCTGTACCCTAGCCAGGTATAGACCCTGTCACCTAGCCAGGTATAGACCCTGTCACCTAGCCAGGTATAGACCCTGTACCCTGTACCCTAGCCAGGTATAGACCCTGTACCCTAGCCAGGTATAGACCCTGTCACCTAGCCAGGTATAGACCCTGTACCCTAGCCAGGTATAGACCCTGTACCCTAGCCAGGTATAGACCCTGTCACCTAGCCAGGTATAGACCCTGTACCCTGGCCAGGTATAGACCCTGTACCCTGTACCCTAGCCAGGTATAGACCCTGTACCCTGTACCCTAGCCAGGTATAGACCCTGTACCCTGTACCCTAGCCAGGTAAAGACCATGTACACTAGCCAGGTATAGACCCTGTACCCTAGCCAGGTATAGACCCTGTACCCTGTACCCTAGCCAGGTATAGACCCTGTACCCTAGCCAGGTATAGACCCTGTACCCTAGCCAGGTATAGACCCTGTCACCTAGCCAGGTATAAACCCTGTACCCTAGCCAGGTATAGACCCTGTCACCTAGCCAGGTATAGACCCTGTACCCTAGCCAGGTATAGACCCTGTACCCTAGCCAGGTATAGACCCTGTACCCTGTACCCTAGCCAGGTATAGACCCTGTACCCTAGCCAGGTATAGACCCTGTCACCTAGCCAGGTATATACCCTGTACCCTGTACCCTAGCCAGGTATAGACCCTGTACCCTGTACCCTAGCCAGGTATAGACCATGTACCCTAGCCAGGTATAGACCCTGTCACCTAGCCAGGTATAGACCCTGTACCCTAGCCAGGTATAGACCCTGTACCCTGTCACCTAGCCAGGTATAGACCCTGTACCCTAGCCAGGTGTAGACCCTGTCCCCTAGCCAGGTATAGACCCTGTACCCTAGCCAGGGATAGACCCTGTCACCTGTACCCTAGCCAGGTGTAGACCCTGTCACCTGTACCCTAGCCAGGTATAGACCCTGTACCCTAGCCAGGTATAGACCCTGTCACCTAGCCAGGTATAGACCCTGTACTCTGTACCCTAGCCAGGTATAGACCCTGTCACCTAGCCAGGTATAGACCCTGTACCCTAGCCAGGTATAGACCCTGTACCCTAGCCAGGTATAGACCCTGTACCCTAGCCAGGTATAGACCCTGTACCCTAGCCAGGTATAGACCCTGTCACCTGTACCCTAGCCAGGTATAGACCCTGTACCCTAGCCAGGTATAGACCCTGTCACCTAGCCAGGTATAGACCCTGTACCCTAGCCAGGTATAGACCCTGTACCCTAGCCAGGTATAGACCCTGTACCCTAGCCAGGTATAGACCCTGTACTCTAGCCAGGTATAGACCCTGTCACCTAGCCAGGTATAGACCCTGTACCCTAGCCCTGTACCCTAGCCAGGTATAGACCCTGTACCCTGTACCCTAGCCAGGTATAGACCCTGTACCCTAGCCAGGTATAGACCCTGTACCCTAGCCAGGTAGACCCTGTACCCTAGCCAGGTATAGACCCTGTACCCTAGCCAGGTATAGACCCTGTACCCTAGCCAGGTATAGACCCTGTCACCTAGCCAGGTATAGACCCTGTACCCTAGCCCTGTACCCTAGCCAGGTATAGACCCTTTACCCTAGCCAGCTATAGACCCTGTCACCTAGCCAGGTATAGACCCTGTACCCTAGCCAGGTATAGACCCTGTACCCTGTACCCTAGCCAGGTATAGACCCTGTCACCTAGCCAGGTATAGACCCTGTACCCTAGCCAGGTATAGACCCTGTACCCTAGCCAGGTATAGACCCTGTCACCTAGCCAGGTATAGACCCTGTACCCTAGCCAGGTATAGACCCTGTACCCTAGCCCTGTACCCTAGCCAGGTATAGACCCTGTACCCTAGCCAGGTATAGACCCTGTCACCTAGCCAGGTATAGACCCTGTACTCTGTACCCTAGCCAGGTATAGACCCTGTACCCTAGCCAGGTATAGACCCTGTACCCTAGCCAGGTATAGACCCTGTACCCTAGCCCTGTACCCTAGCCAGGTATAGACCCTGTACCCTAGCCAAGGTATAGACCCTGTACCCTAGCCAGGTATAGACCCTGTCCCCTAGCCAGGTATAGACCCTGTACCCTAGCCAGGTATAGACCCTGTCACCTAGCCAGGTATAGACCCTGTACCCTAGCCAGGTATAGACCCTGTACCCTAGCCAGGTATAGACCCTGTCACCTAGCCAGGTATAGACCCTGTACCCTGTACCCTAGCCAGGTATAGACCCTGTACCCTAGCCAGGTATAGACCCTGTACCCTAGCCAGGTATAGACCCTGTACCCTAGCCAGGTATAGACCCTGTACCCTGTACCCTAGCCAGGTATAGACCCTGTACCCTAGCCAGGTATAGACCCTGTACCCTAGCCAGGTATAGACCCTGTACCCTAGCCAGGTATAGACCCTGTACCCTGTACCCTAGCCAGGTATAGACCCTGTACCCTGTACCCTAGCCAGGTATAGACCCTGTACCCTGTACCCTAGCCAGGTATAGACCATGTACCCTAGCCAGGTATAGACCCTGTCACCTAGCCAGGTATAGACCCTGTACCCTAGCCAGGTATAGACCCTGTACCCTAGCCAGGTATAGACCCTGTACCCTGTCACCTAGCCAGGTATAGACCCTGTACCCTAGCCAGGTATAGACCCTGTACCCTAGCCAGGTATAGACCCTGTACCCTGTACCCTAGCCAGGTATAGACCCTGTACCCTAGCCAGGTATAGACCCTGTCACCTAGCCAGGTATAGACCCTGTACCCTAGCCAGGTATAGACCCTGTACCCTAGCCAGGTATATACCCTGTACCCTAGCCAGGTATAGACCCTGTACCCTAGCCAGGTATAGACCCTGTACCCTAGCCCTGTACCCTAGCCAGGTATAGACCCTGTACCCTAGCCAGGTATAGACCCTGTACCCTAGCCAGGTATAGACCCTGTACGCTAGCCAGGTATAGACCCTGTACCCTGTACCCTAGCCAGGTATAGACCCTGTACCCTAGCCAGGTATAGACCCTGTCACCTAGCCAGGTATAGACCCTGTACCCTAGCCAGGTATAGACCCTGTACCCTAGCCAGGTATAGACCCTGTACCCTAGCCAGGTATAGACCCTGTACCCTAGCCAGGTATAGACCCTGTACCCTGTACCCTAGCCAGGTGTAGACCCTGTCCCCTAGCCAGGTATAGACCCTGTACCCTAGCCAGGTATAGACCCTGTCACCTGTACCCTAGCCAGGTGTAGACCCTGTACCCTAGCCAGGTATAGACCCTGTCACCTAGCCAGGTATAGACCCTGTACTCTGTACCCTAGCCAGGTATAGACCCTGTACCCTAGCCAGGTATAGACCCTGTACCCTGTACCCTAGCCAGGTAGACCCTGTACCCTAGCCAGGTATAGACCCTGTACCCTAGCCAGGTATAGACCCTGTCACCTAGCCAGGTATAGACCCTGTACCCTGTACCCTAGCCAGGTATAGACCCTGTACCCTAGCCAGGTATAGACCCTGTCACCTAGCCAGGTATAGACCCTGTACCCTAGCCAGGTATAGACCCTGTACCCTGTACCCTAGCCAGGTATAGACCCTGTCACCTAGCCAGGTATAGACCCTGTCACCTAGCCAGGTATAGACCCTGTGCCCTAGCCAGGTATAGACCCTGTACCCTAGCCAGGTATAGACCCTGTCACCTAGCCAGGTATAGACCCTGTACCCTAGCCAGGTATAGACCCTGTACCCTAGCCAGGTATAGACCCTGTCACCTAGCCAGGTATAGACCCTGTACCCTAGCCAGGTATAGACCCTGTACCCTAGCCAGGTATAGACCCTGTCACCTAGCCAGGTATAGACCCTGTACCCTAGCCCTGTACCCTAGCCAGGTATAGACCCTTTACCCTAGCCAGGTATAGACCCTGTCACCTAGCCAGGTATAGACCCTGTACCCTAGCCAGGTATAGACCCTGTACCCTGTACCCTAGCCCTGTACCCTAGCCAGGTATAGACCCTGTCACCTAGCCAGGTATAGACCCTGTACCCTAGCCAGGTATAGACCCTGTCACCTAGCCAGGTATAGACCCTGTACCCTAGCCAGGTATAGACCCTGTCACCTAGCCAGGTATAGACCCTGTACCCTGTCACCTAGCCAGGTATAGACCCTGTACCCTAGCCAGGTATAGACCCTGTACCCTAGCCAGGTATAGACCCTGTACCCTAGCCAGGTATAGACCCTGTCACCTAGCCAGGTATAGACCCTGTACCCTAGCCAGGTATAGACCCTGTCACCTAACCAGGTATAGACCCTGTCACCTAGCCAGGTATAGACCCTGTACCCTGTACCCTAGCCAGGTATAGACCCTGTACCCTAGCCAGGTATAGACCCTGTCACCTAGCCAGGTATAGACCCTGTACCCTAGCCAGGTATAGACCCTGTACCCTAGCCAGGTATAGACCCTGTCACCTAGCCAGGTATAGACCCTGTACCCTGGCCAGGTATAGACCCTGTACCCTGTACCCTAGCCAGGTATAGACCCTGTACCCTGTACCCTAGCCAGGTATAGACCCTGTACCCTGTACCCTAGCCAGGTAAAGACCATGTACACTAGCCAGGTATAGACCCTGTACCCTAGCCAGGTATAGACCCTGTACCCTAGCCAGGTATAGACCCTGTACCCTAGCCAGGTATAGACCCTGTACCCTAGCCAGGTATAGACCCTGTCACCTAGCCAGGTATAAACCCTGTACCCTAGCCAGGTATAGACCCTGTCACCTAGCCAGGTATAGACCCTGTACCCTAGCCAGGTATAGACCCTGTACCCTAGCCAGGTATAGACCCTGTACCCTAGCCAGGTATAGACCCTGTACCCTGTACCCTAGCCAGGTATAGACCCTGTACCCTAGCCAGGTATAGACCCTGTCACCTAGCCAGGTATATACCCTGTACCCTGTACCCTAGCCAGGTATAGACCCTGTACCCTGTACCCTAGCCAGGTATAGACCATGTACCCTAGCCAGGTATAGACCCTGTCACCTAGCCAGGTATAGACCCTGTACCCTAGCCAGGTATAGACCCTGTACCCTGTCACCTAGCCAGGTATAGACCCTGTACCCTAGCCAGGTGTAGACCCTGTCCCCTAGCCAGGTATAGACCCTGTACCCTAGCCAGGTATAGACCCTGTCACCTGTACCCTAGCCAGGTGTAGACCCTGTACCCTAGCCAGGTATAGACCCTGTACCCTAGCCAGGTATAGACCCTGTCACCTAGCCAGGTATAGACCCTGTACTCTGTACCCTAGCCAGGTATAGACCCTGTCACCTAGCCAGGTATAGACCCTGTACCCTAGCCAGGTATAGACCCTGTACCCTAGCCAGGTATAGACCCTGTACCCTAGCCAGGTATAGACCCTGTCACCTGTACCCTAGCCAGGTATAGACCCTGTACCCTAGCCAGGTATAGACCCTGTCACCTAGCCAGGTATAGACCCTGTACCCTAGCCAGGTATAGACCCTGTACCCTAGCCAGGTATAGACCCTGTACCCTAGCCAGGTATAGACCCTGTACTCTAGCCAGGTATAGACCCTGTCACCTAGCCAGGTATAGACCCTGTACCCTAGCCCTGTACCCTAGCCAGGTATAGACCCTGTACCCTGTACCCTAGCCAGGTATAGACCCTGTACCCTAGCCAGGTATAGACCCTGTACCCTAGCCAGGTATAGACCCTGTACCCTAGCCAGGTAGACCCTGTACCCTAGCCAGGTATAGACCCTGTACCCTAGCCAGGTATAGACCCTGTACCCTAGCCAGGTATAGACCCTGTCACCTAGCCAGGTATAGACCCTGTACCCTAGCCAGGTATAGACCCTGTACCCTAGCCAGGTATAGACCCTGTCACCTAGCCAGGTATAGACCCTGTACCCTAGCCCTGTACCCTAGCCAGGTATAGACCCTTTACCCTAGCCAGCTATAGACCCTGTCACCTAGCCAGGTATAGACCCTGTACCCTAGCCAGGTATAGACCCTGTACCCTGTACCCTAGCCAGGTATAGACCCTGTCACCTAGCCAGGTATAGACCCTGTACCCTAGCCAGGTATAGACCCTGTACCCTAGCCAGGTATAGACCCTGTCACCTAGCCAGGTATAGACCCTGTACCCTAGCCAGGTATAGACCCTGTACCCTAGTCCTGTACCCTAGCCAGGTATAGACCCTGTACCCTAGCCAGGTATAGACCCTGTCACCTAGCCAGGTATAGACCCTGTACTCTGTACCCTAGCCAGGTATAGACCCTGTACCCTAGCCAGGTATAGACCCTGTACCCTAGCCAGGTATAGACCCTGTACCCTAGCCCTGTACCCTAGCCAGGTATAGACCCTGTACCCTAGCCAGGTATAGACCCTGTCCCCTAGCCAGGTATAGACCCTGTACCCTAGCCAGGTATAGACCCTGTCACCTAGCCAGGTATAGACCCTGTACCCTAGCCAGGTATAGACCCTGTACCCTAGCCAGGTATAGACCCTGTCACCTAGCCAGGTATAGACCCTGTACCCTGTACCCTAGCCAGGTATAGACCCTGTACCCTAGCCAGGTATAGACCCTGTACCCTAGCCAGGTATAGACCCTGTACCCTAGCCAGGTATAGACCCTGTACCCTGTACCCTAGCCAGGTATAGACCCTGTACCCTAGCCAGGTATAGACCCTGTACCCTAGCCAGGTATAGACCCTGTACCCTAGCCAGGTATAGACCCTGTACCCTGTACCCTAGCCAGGTATAGACCCTGTACCCTAGCCAGGTATAGACCCTGTCACCTAGCCAGGTATATACCCTGTACCCTGTACCCTAGCCAGGTATAGACCCTGTACCCTGTACCCTAGCCAGGTATAGACCATGTACCCTAGCCAGGTATAGACCCTGTCACCTAGCCAGGTATAGACCCTGTACCCTAGCCAGGTATAGACCCTGTACCCTAGCCAGGTATAGACCCTGTACCCTGTCACCTAGCCAGGTATAGACCCTGTACCCTAGCCAGGTATAGACCCTGTACCCTAGCCAGGTATAGACCCTGTACCCTAGCCAGGTATAGACCCTGTACCCTGTACCCTAGCCAGGTATAGACCCTGTACCCTAGCCAGGTATAGACCCTGTCACCTAGCCAGGTATAGACCCTGTACCCTAGCCAGGTATAGACCCTGTACCCTAGCCAGGTATATACCCTGTACCCTAGCCAGGTATAGACCCTGTACCCTAGCCAGGTATAGACCCTGTACCCTAGCCCTGTACCCTAGCCAGGTATAGACCCTGTACCCTAGCCAGGTATAGACCCTGTACCCTAGCCAGGTATAGACCCTGTACGCTAGCCAGGTATAGACCCTGTACCCTGTACCCTAGCCAGGTATAGACCCTGTACCCTAGCCAGGTATAGACCCTGTCACCTAGCCAGGTATAGACCCTGTACCCTAGCCAGGTATAGACCCTGTACCCTAGCCAGGTATAGACCCTGTACCCTAGCCAGGTATAGACCCTGTACCCTGTACCCTAGCCAGGTGTAGACCCTGTACCCTAGCCAGGTATAGACCCTGTACCCTAGCCAGGTATAGACCCTGTACGCTAGCCAGGTATAGACCCTGTACCCTGTACCCTAGCCAGGTATAGACCCTGTCACCTAGCCAGGTATAGACCCTGTACCCTAGCCAGGTATAGACCCTGTACCCTAGCCAGGTATAGACCCTGTACCCTAGCCAGGTATAGACCCTGTACCCTAGCCAGGTATAGACCCTGTACCCTGTACCCTAGCCAGGTGTAGACCCTGTCCCCTAGCCAGGTATAGACCCTGTACCCTAGCCAGGTATAGACCCTGTCACCTGTACCCTAGCCAGGTGTAGACCCTGTACCCTAGCCAGGTATAGACCCTGTCACCTAGCCAGGTATAGACCCTGTACTCTGTACCCTAGCCAGGTATAGACCCTGTACCCTAGCCAGGTATAGACCCTGTACCCTAGCCAGGTATAGACCCTGTACCCTGTACCCTAGCCAGGTAGACCCTGTACCCTAGCCAGGTATAGACCCTGTACCCTAGCCAGGTATAGACCCTGTCACCTAGCCAGGTATAGACCCTGTACCCTGTACCCTAGCCAGGTATAGACCCTGTACCCTAGCCAGGTATAGACCCTGTCACCTAGCCAGGTATAGACCCTGTACCCTAGCCAGGTATAGACCCTGTACCCTGTACCCTAGCCAGGTATAGACCCTGTCACCTAGCCAGGTATAGACCCTGTCACCTAGCCAGGTATAGACCCTGTACCCTAGCCAGGTATAGACCCTGTACCCTAGCCAGGTATAGACCCTGTCACCTAGCCAGGTATAGACCCTGTACCCTAGCCCTGTACCCTGTACCCTAGCCCTGTACCCTGTACCCTAGCCCTGTACCCTGTACCCTAGCCCTGTACCCTGTACCCTAGCCCTGTACCCTAGCTCTGAAGCTACAGTAGAGATCTAACAGGTAGACAGTAGAGATCTAACAGGTAGACATAGAGATCTAACAGGTAGACATAGAGATCTAACAGGTAGACAGTAGAGATCTAACAGGTAGACAGTAGAGATCTAACAGGTAGACATAGAGATCTAACAGGTAGACATAGAGATCTAACAGGTAGACAGTAGAGATCAGTAGAGGCCAGTTCAATGTGTAATTTAATGGAATATTTCCTCTGATTATTCTAGCAGAGTTATTAAATTATTAATTTCACATTTCAGTTTTATGATTAGAGCGATGATAACAACTGTAGAATGATTTACCCTGTAGAGTTCATTAATTAAGAGAGAGGCAGTGGAACACAAGACTGTAACAAGACTACAGTACACTAGGCCCTAGCAAGAATCCAAACACCATTTTGTTCCAGCACTTTCCACTTTACTATCAAAACTGGTTGATCATGGACTACAGGAAATGGAGTGCCAAGCACGCCCCCATTCACATCGACTGGGCTGTAGTGGAGCTGGTTGAGAGCTTCAAGTTCCTTGTTGTCCACATCACTAAGGACCTACAGTTCCTTGTTGTCCACATCACTAAGGACCTACAGTTCCTTGTTGTCCACATCACTAAGGACCTACAGTTCCTTGTTGTCCACATCACTAAGGACCTACAGTTCCTTCAGAAAGTATTCACCTCCTTGACTTTTTCCCCATTTTGACCAGGCAGGTTTTCCAATGCCTCACAAAAAAGGGCACCTATTGGTAGATGGGTAAATAAAACAGACATTGAATATCCCTTTGAGCATGGTGAAGTTATTAATTACAATTTGGATGGTGTATCATTACACCCAGTCACTACAAAGATACAGGCGTCCTTCCTAACTCAGTTGCCGGAGAGGAAGGAAACCGTTTAGGGATTTCACCATGAGGCCAACTGTAAATTTAAAACAGTTACAGAGTTTAGTGTAGTGAAAATGGCGCAACAGCACCTCTTCAATATCAGGAGGCTTGATCCCCCCAAGATCCTCACGAACGTCTACAGATAAACCATTGAGAGCATCCTGTCAGACTCTATCACAGTCCGGTAGGCTTGGGTGATATCCAGATTGTCATACCGACCTTGTGCCATCCAGGGACATTCTGTAATACCGGCACTGAACACAAGGACCGCTATTTTCAAACCCAACTGAGCCTCTGTAATCCGAAGACTAGCAATGCTAACAAGTACATGTAAAATCCCATAGAGAATGCTAACTAAATTCTAATGAGCACATTGTGAACATTTTATAGATCGTCTCTGACCTAAACTACACTGAACAAAAATATTAAACACAACATGTAAAGTGTTGGTCCCATGTTTCATGAGCTGAAATAAAATATCCCAGAAATGTTTTTTTTTAAGGTATCTGTGACCAACAGATGCATATCTGTATTTCCAGTCATGAGAAATCCATAGATTAGGGCCTAATTAATTCTTTAAAATGTTATATGAATTGTAACTCAGTAAAACCTTTGAAACTCAGCAAAAAAAGAAACGTCCTCTCACTGTCAACTGTGTTTATTTTCAGCAAACTTAACATGTGTAAATATTTGTATGAACATAACAAGATTCAACAACTGAGACATAAACTGAACAAGTTCCACAGACATGTGACCAACAGAAATGGAATAATGTGTCCCTGAACAAAGGGGGGGTCAAAATCAAAAGTAACAGTCAGTATCTGGTGTGGCCACCAGCTGCATTAAGTACTGCAGTGCATCTCCTCCTCATGGACTGCACCAGATTTGCCAGTTCTGCTGTGAGATGTTACCCCACTCTCTCACCAAGGCACCTGCAAGTTCCCGGACATTTCTGGGGGGAATGGCCCTAGCCCTCACCCTCCGATCCAACAGGTCCCAGACGTGCTCAATGGGATTGAGATCCATGGCAGAACACTGACATTCCTGTCTTGCAGGAAATCACGCACAGAACGAGCAGTATGGCTGGTGGCATTGTCATGCTGGAGGGTCATGTCAGGATGAGCCTGCAGGAAGGGTACCACATGAGGGAGGATGATGTCTTCCCTGTAACACACAGCGTTGAGATTGCCTGCAATGACAACAAGCACAGTCCGATGATGCTGTGACACACCGCCCCAGACCATGATGGACCCTCCACCTCCAAATCAATCCCGCTCCAGAGTACAGGCCTCGGTGTAACGCTCATTCCTTCGACGATAAACACAAATCCGACCATCACCCCTGGTGAGACAAAACCGCAACTCGTCAGTAAAGAGCACTTTTTGCCAGTCCTGTCTGGTCCAGCGACGGTGGGTTTGTGCCCATAGGCGAAGTTGTTGCCGGTGATGTCTGGTGAGGACCTGTCTTACAACAGGCCTACAAGCCCTCAGTCCAGCCTCTCTCTGCCTATTGCGGACAGTCTGAGCACTGATGGAGGGATTGTGTGTTCCTGGTGTAACTCGGGCAGTTGTTGTTGCCATCCTGTACCTGTTCCGCAGGTGTGATGTTCGGATGTACCGATCCTGTGCAGGTGTTGTTACACGTGGTCTGCCACTGCGAGGACAATCAGCTGTCCGTCCTGTCTCCCTGTAGCGTTGTCTTGGGCGTCTCACAGTACGGACATAGCAATTTATTGCCCTGGACACATCTGCAGTCCTCATGCCTCCTTGCAGCATGCCTAAGGCACGTTCACGCAGATGAGCAGGGACACTGGGCATCTTTCTTTTGGTGTTTTTCAGTCAGTAGAAAGGCCTCTTTAGTGTCCTAAGTTTTCATAACTGTGACCTTAATTGCCTACTGTCAGTAAGCTGTTAGTGTCTTAACGACCGTTCTATAGGTGCATGTTCATTAATTTTTTATGGTTCATTGAACAAGCATGGAAAACTGTGTTTAAACCCTTTACAATGAAGATCTGTGGTTATTTGGATTTTTAAGAATTATCTTTGAAAGACAGGGTCCTGAAAAAGGGACTTTTTTTTCTGGACGAACAAAAAACAGTTGCTCAGCAACTGGACACCAATGCAATGGAGATTTTGTTAAATAATATTTGCATAACCTTTGTGATTGGAGGATAGCTGTGGGGGTTATCCAATCAAGATCAAATCATCTGTTCTCCTCAAGCTCATTAATGGTAATTTTCAAGATTGAATAAAGACCAGTCTCTTTGGCACATGACATGGGGAGTGGAACAGTCTGGCAACGAGGCTAGGATGGTACTAGGAGTCTGGCAACGAGGCTAGGATGGTACTAGGTTAGAGTTGTGGTTAGTTGGTTAGTACTAGTATACGCTATACCAAGGTATTTATAAATAGCTATGGGATGGTTTTTAAATACCGTTGAAACTATTTATTTGAAGTTTTTTTTTTACATTTGAATATTTGTAGCTAATTTTTAAGTAAATACCTGCAGTCAACTTGTGCAATACGTTAGAAGATAAAGAAGATCACGTTCTTAATTTCACCTATCACAATTTTTCATTATGAAGTTTACTGGTAGTCCTCAGTCACGTGATGTTTTTTTACAAGCACACAACAACGAGAGACCGGAGCCTTGTGAGTCACTCACTGTTGTGCAGCACGTGCCAGGTGATCTGGAATTCACTACGAAATGTTTGCAAGCTAGATATCTTATTTACATTTTACATTTTAGTCATTTAGCAGACGCTCTTATCCAGAGCGACTTACAGTTAGTGAATACATATTTTTTTTATACTGTTCCCCCGTGGGAATCGAACCCACAACCCTGGCGTTGCAAACGCCATGCTCTATCAACTGAGCTACATCCCTGCCGGCCATTCCCTCCCCTACCCTGCACGACGCTGGGCCAATTGTGCGCCACCCATGAGTCTCCCGGTCGCGGCCGGCGGCGACAGAGCCTGGATTCGAACCAGGATCTCTAGTGGCACAGTTAGCACTGCGATGCAGTGCCTTAGACCACTGCGCCACTCAGGAGTACCAACTAACCAACTAACTGTCTAAAATGTGCTACATGCATTTAATGCTGTACTCGAATATAGAAGCTAGTTAGCTATCTAGCTAAGTGGTTAGCTTCTTCCAAAATCAACTTTTACTTGGTAACAGCAGAGAATCCCTTCCTGGATCTGGAGCCTTACTGGCTAATATTGGTTTTGTGCATCAAACTGAGTAGCATTTCTGAGTTACTTGTATACCTTTATGAGCTGGGATGTCTGTTCGCAATGCGCTCGTTAGCGTTTAGTTAGCATGCTCTATGGGATTTGACGTGTACTTGTTAGCATTGCTAACCTTCGGATTACAATAACGGCCCTTGTGTTCAGTGCCGGTATTACCGAATATCCTGATATGGCACAAGGTGGGTATGAAGGTAGGACAATCTGGATACCGCCCAAGCCTAGTTAAGAGTTAGGGTTAGTTGGTTGGTACTAGGTTAGAGTTAGGGTTAGTTGGTTGGTACTAGGTTAGAGTTAGGGTTAGTTGGTTGGTACTAGGTTAGAGTTAGGGTTAGTTGGTTGGTACTAGGTTAGAGTTAGGGTTAGTTGGTTGGTACTAGGTTAGAGTTAGGGTTAGTTGGTTGGTACTAGGTTAGAGTTAGGTTAGTTGGTTGGTACTAGGTTAGAGTTAGGGTTAGTTGGTTGGTACTAGGTTAGAGTTAGGGTTAGTTGGTTGGTACTAGGTTAGAGTTAGGGTTAGTTGGTTGGTACTAGGTTAGAGTTAGGGTTAGTTAGCTGGTACTAGGTTAGAGTTAGGGTTAGTTGGTTGGTACTAGGTTAGAGTTAGGGTTAGATGGTTGGTACTAGGTTAGAGTTAGGGTTAGTTGGTTGGTACTAGGTTAGAGTTAGGGTTAGTTGGTTGGTACTAGGTTAGAGTTAGGGTTAGTTGGTTGGTACTAGGTTAGAGTTAGGGTTAGTTGGTTGGTACTAGGTTAGAGTTAAGGTTAGTTGGTTGGTACTAGGTTAGAGTTAGGGTTAGTTGGTTGGTACTAGGTTAGAGTTAGGGTTAGTTGGTTGGTACTAGGTTAGAGTTAGGGTTAGTTGGTTGGTACTAGGTTAGAGTTAGGGTTAGTTGGTTGGTACTAGGTTAGAGTTAGGGTTAGTTAGCTGGTACTAGGTTAGAGTTAGGGTTAGTTGGTTGGTACTAGGTTAGAGTTAGGGTTAGATGGTTGGTACTAGGTTAGAGTTAGGGTTAGTTGGTTGGTACTAGGTTAGAGTTAGGGTTAGTTGGTTGGTACTAGGTTAGAGTTAGGGTTAGTTGGTTGGTACTAGGTTAGAGTTAGGGTTAGTTGGTTGGTACTAGGTTAGAGTTAAGGTTAGTTGGTTGGTACTAGGTTAGAGTTAGGGTTAGTTGGTTGGTACTAGGTTAGAGTTAGGGTTAGTTGGTTGGTACTAGGTTAGAGTTAGGGTTAGTTCCAGCATAGCATGGTGTAGAGTTCATTAGGTAGTTTTAATCCTTAGCTTCTCATTTAAAACCTCTACATTACTGACAATAGGTAGGGAGTTCCAGGGAATAGTTATATGGAAGGTACAATACAACACCTTTAGGCTTCAAAATGTTATGGTAGGGATGAATTAAGGACTTTAGTGGTTAGGGTTAACTATCCTCACAGCTGTAACTGTTCAACCCCCCATCACCACTGGTGACACAGTGACATGATGACACAAAGCCCAGTCACCAATAGAATGAGAGGGAGAAAGAGAGAGAGAACGAGAATGACAGAGAGAACATCTATACAGCTTCAACAACATGACAGAGAGAACATCTATACAGCTTCAACAACATGACAGAGAGAACATCTATAGAGCTATACCACCTCCATTACTATAATCTACTATACCGCCTCCATGACATTACTATAATCTACTATACCACCTCCATTACTATAATCTACTATACCACCTCCATTACTATAATCTACTATACCACCTCCATGACATTACTATAATCTACTATACCACCTCCATTACATTACTATAATCTACTATACCACCTCCATTACTATAATCTACTATACCACCTCCATTACTATAATCTACTATACCACCTCCATTACTATAATCTACTATACCACCTCCATGACTATAATCTACTATACCACCTCCATTACATTACTATAATCTACTATACCACCTCCATTACTATAATCTACTATACCACCTCCATTACTATAATCTACTATACCACCTCCATGACTATAATCTACTATACCACCTCCATTACATTACTATAATCTACTATACCACCTCCATTACTATAATCTACTATACCACCTCCATTACTATAATCTACTATACCACCTCCATTACATTACTATAATCTACTATACCACCTCCATTACTATAATCTACTATACCACCTCCATTACTATAATCTACTATACCACCTCCATTACTATAATCTACTATACCACCTCCATGACTATAATCTACTATACCACCTCCATTACATTACTATAATTTACTATACCACCTCCATTACTATAATCTACTATACCACCTCCATTACTATAATCTACTATACCACCTCCATTACATTACTATAATCTACTATACCACCTCCATTACTATAATCTACTATACCACCTCCATTACTATAATCTACTATACCACCTCCATTACTATAATCTACTATACCACCTCCATTACATTACTATAATCTACTATAACACCTCCATGACATTCCTATAATCTACTATACCACCTCCATGACATTACTATAATATACTATACAACCTCCATGACATTACTATAATCTACTATACCACCTCCATGACATTACTATAATATACTATACCACCTCCATTACATTACTATAATCTACTAAACCACCTCCATTACTATAATCTACTATACCACCTCCATTACATTACTATAATCTACTATACCGCCTCCATGACCATTACTATAATCTACTATACCACCTCCATGACCATTACATTACTATAATCTACTATACCACCTCCATGACATTACTATAATCTACTATAACACCTCCATTACTATAATCTACTATACCACCTCCATTACTATAATCTACTATACCACCTCCATTACTATAATCTACTATACCACCTCCATGACTATAATCTACTATACCACCTCCATTACTATAATCTACTATACCACCTCCATTACTATAATCTACTATACCACCTCCATGACATTACTATAATCTAATATACCACCTCCATGACATTACTATAATCTACTATACCACCTCCATGACATTACTATAATCTACTATACCACCTCAATGACATTACTATAATCTACTATACCACCTCCATGACATTACTATAATCTACTATACCACCACCATTACATTACTATAATCTACTATACCACCTCCATGACATTACTATAATCTACTATACCACCTCCATTACATTACTATAATCTACTATACCACCTCCATTACTATAATCTACTATACCACCTCCATGACATTACTATAATATACTATACCACCTCCATTACATTACTATAATCTACTAAACCACCTCCATTACTATCATCTACTATACCACCTCCATTACATTACTATAATCTACTATACCGCCTCCATGACCATTACTATAATCTACTATACCACCTCCATGACCATTACATTACTATAATCTACTATACCACCTCCATGACATTACTATAATCTACTATAACACCTCCATTACTATAATCTACTATACCACCTCCATTACTATAATATACTATACCACCTCCATTACTATAATCTACTATACCACCTCCATGACTATAATCTACTATACCACCTCCATTACTATAATCTACTATACCACCTCCATTACTATAATCTACTATACCACCTCCATGACATTACTATAATCTACTATACCACCTCCATGACATTACTATAATCTACTATACCACCTCCATGACATTACTATAATCTACTATACCACCTCCATGACATTACTATAATCTACTATACCACCTCAATGACATTACTATAATCTACTATACCACCTCCATGACATTACTATAATCTACTATACCACCACCATTACATTACTATAATCTACTATACCACCTCCATGACATTACTATAATCTACTATACCACCTCCATTACATTACTATAATCTACTATACCACCTCCATTACTATAATCTACTATACCACCTCCATGACATTACTATAATCTACTATACCACCTCCATTACTATAATCTACTATACCACCTCCATTAGATTACTATAATCTACTATACCACCTCCATTACTATAATCTACTATACCACCTCCATTACTATAATCTACTATACCACCTCCATGACCATTACATTACTATAATCTACTATACCACCTCCATTACTATAATCTACTATACCACCTCCATGACCATGACATTACTATAATCTACTATACCACCTCAATGACATTACTATAATCTACTATACCACCTCCATGACATTACTATAATCTACTATACCACCTCCATGACCATGACATTACTATAATCTACTATACCACCTCCATGACCATTACATTACTATAATCTACTATACCACCTCCATTACTATAATCTACTATACCACCTCCATTACTATAATCTACTATACCACCTCCATTACTATAATCTACTATACCACCTCCATGACTATAATCTACTATACCACCTCCATTACATTACTATAATCTACTATACCACCTCCATTACTATAATCTACTATACCACCTCCATGACATTACTATAATCTACTATACCGCCTCCATGACCATTACTATAATCTACTATACCACCTCCATGACATTACTATAATCTACTATACCACCTCCATGACATTACTATAATCTACTATACCACCTCCATGACCATTACATTACTATAATCTACTATACCACCTCCATGACATTACTATAATCTACTATACCACCTCCATGACATTACTATAATCTACTATACCAGACTATCAGTGCACTGCCTGCGACATTGGGTCCCTTGCTTATTCACCAACATCTGACTACTATTAATGATCTATTACATTAGGCCTACCTGTAATGCCGTACAATAATCCATAGCACTGTGTTGCCTAAATATCTGACTGTATTGTAGCCTACTAACATGTCTGTTTCTGACAGTGGACACCTCCTCATATTGTACAGTCATTGTCAATTGACTAGACCCCTAAATTCAAATCTGGACCTTGAAGCCAGTTCCACTGCTTTCCCCCCCCCCCCCTCTAATCATTTAGACCTGGGACACCAGGTGGGTGCAATTCATTATCAGGTAGAACAGAATACCAGCAGTACCCCAGACCTCATAGGGCCAGGTTTGAATACCAGCAGTACCCCGGACCTCATAGGGCCAGGTTTGAATACCAGCAGTACCCCAGACCTCATAGGGCCAGGTTTGAATACCAGCAGTACCCCGGACCTCATAGGGCCAGGTTTGAATACCAGCAGTACCCCAGACCTCATAGGGCCAGGTTTGAATACCAGCAGTACCCCGGACCTCGTCGGGCCAGGTTTGAATACCAGCAGTACCCCAGACCTCATAGGGCCAGGTTTGAATACCAGCAGTACCCCAGACCTCATAGGGCCAGGTTTGAATACCAGCAGTACCCCAGACCTCATAGGGCCAGGTTTGAATACCAGCAGTACCCCAGACCTCATAGGGCCAGGTTTGAATACCAGCAGTACCCCGGACCTCATAGGGCCAGGTTTGAATACCAGCAGTACCCCAGACCTCATAGGGCCAGGTTTGAATACCAGCAGTACCCCGGACCTCATAGGGCCAGGTTTGAATACCAGCAGTACCCCAGACCTCATAGGGCTAGGTTTGAATACCCCTGGACTAGATTATAACTTTAAAAAGCTGTAGTTGAGGTAGGCTAATGATGCTAATTTTTATGCTTTACAAAAGACTAGAGAATGGGTTAGAAAACCATTCATTTGGAACAATTAGCTTCAGCCTTGAGTCTACTGCATGTTGATGCAATGTTGAGAACAATGTATCTGTACCAACTCAGACCTGACATGCCTACATTATCGGTTTCAAAGTAGCCTAACCATTCCTCCATGGTTGTACCAAATGTATCCAACAGCACAAGAACCATCAGTAATTGTTTCAATTGGCTGGTCATTATTAGCCTCTGAACACGCTGTATCTTTAAATGGGTCGATAACTTAACAGGAAAACTAAGTTGAAGAAAGACAGGGTCTGGACGGGCCTACTAGAGACAGGTTGGACCCGACCCGCTAGTCAGCTCTGACATGGGGACACCTAGTGTTGCCTCGCTACTCCTTTATGGGTCTCTTTCCCATTCTCTCCATCCCCCCTCACGGCGCCATCTGTTTGTCGCATGGGACATAGAATGTGGAAGTAAAAGAAAAGACGACATTTTGGCTACATAGTGGCTGACGTAGATGGGCTGTTTGTTGACAATCCAATATTAGCCGACATAAAGATAACGAAACAAACCCGGAAACAACACATTACACAATCGCGATGTGCAGAGAATCATTTTCAGAGCTAGTGAAAAGGAATGTGATAAATGACGCTAGACTAGAAACACAGTCGCCTCGCCGGCCGGTCTAGTGTTTCCGCCTTTATTTCACCAATGAACAGATATTCAACTCACCTGGTTCCAAAAGAGGTTTATGGTGGCGAAGTGACTGTGGTGGGTTTTAATATGAGAAACCACTTTGAACGTTGTGTCCCCGTTGACGTTGTGTGAAGAGCAGGACGGAAGGAGGAAGGGATTGAAGGGGGGTGACGTAAATGAACAACCCGCAGAGACCTCCTCCTCGCTGGCAGACAGACAGGAGAGAAGTGCTGATCAACTGACCTGGAGAATAGACACCTCGTTAGTATTGCCATATTATTAAGATACAATACATTCACCACCTTTACTTTCTTTTTAGTCATTGAACTAATTCAGGTAGGCCAATAGGCTATAGGCTACAACTCAAGGCCTGCCCCTAGCGGACTGAACCCCACTCCATGGTGAAGGAAGTTAATGAACTTCACCAACTGAGTGGAGAAGAGACCAGGCTTTGTGGAATCTAGCTCCGACTACATCTATTCGCCCAAGGTCAATACTTAAAAAAATTTAAATCATGAGACGCCTACCTTGTACCTATGTTTGTCCTCTGTAGTCGTGTGTCTTTATTTGTTTGCTGAAATCCATACTTTTTCAATAAACATTAATCAATTACAACCAACTACTTTTTGCTCGATTCCACAAAGCCTGGTCTCTTCTCCACTCAGTTGGTGAAGTTCATTAACTTCCTTCACCATGGAGTGGAGTTTAGACTGCTAGGTCTGCCCCATGCAACCAATAGTGACATTAATTATGAACATTTTCTTCTCATTACTCTCTATTTATAACTGATAATAATAATAATAATAAATACTATCCCATAAAGTCCTTTTTGGGCGTTAATAAGCCACCAGAGGGCGCTATGGCACAATATACCCTGCAGACAGGCTTGGCGCAGGCCATAGAGAATGATAGAGGCCTCTAGTGGCCAGAAAGTTGCTTTAGCATGGGCAGCGCCTTAGAGGGCTTCCGCCGTTTTAATATAGTCAACTGGGTGGGACTTCCAACTTTATTGGCTGATCCCTCCCGATGACCCGGTTGGAGTCATGTCAATATGGACATTGCCTCGATGGCGTTGCACTTGCTGTTATACTATAATGGCACAGATATAAAGATGAGTCCTCTATCTATCTCTATGGAGCAGGCCACCGGAGGCTACCTTGTGTGCAATTCCTTCATGTTTAAATTGTTCAAGGTTCAGTTTGATTCCGTTATGATAGATCTATTAGGATTCTTCAGATATTCAGCAGCTATGATTGTTGTGACTGAACACAACTCTTGATGTGCATACAGTAGTCTAAACGCCCTTCTATAATTACATTAATTTTTTACTTTTATTTATTCAGGGTAGCCCAATTGAGACTAGGGTCTCATTCCCAACGGTGCCCTGAGAACAAACATTTTCTTACAACAGAAAGAACAATTTTACATTTCAATTAAAACATGAAGAATAAAAACAAGGAACAACCTCAACACCTCAACACCGCAACCTCAACACCGCAACCTCACAACCTCAACACCGCAACCTCAACACCGCCACCTCAACCTCAACACCGCAACCTCAACACCTCAACCTCAACACCGCAACCTCAACCTCAACCTCAACATCAACCTCAACACCGCAACCTCAACACCGCCACCTCAACCTCAACACCGCAACCTCAACACCGCCACCTCAACCTCAACACCGCAACCTCAACACCGCAACCTCAACATCACAATGTCAACTAATAAACCACTACAATCAATCAAAACAACTGCAATCCTCAATGAATTTCCCTTCACTGTAACTAAGGGGCCTAGCCGGAACCATGAAAAACAGCCCCAGACGATTATCCCTCCTCCACCAAACGTTACAGTTGGCACTATGCATTGGGGCAGGTAGCGTTCTCCTGGCATCCGCCAAACCCAGATTAATCCGTCAGACTGCCAGAGGGTGAAGCGTGATTCATCACTCCAGAAAACGTGTTTCCACTGCTCCAGAGTCCAATGGCGGTGAGCTTTACACCACTCCAGCCGACGCTTGGCATTGCACATGGTGATCTTAGGCTTGTGTGCGGCTGCTCGGCCATGGAAACCCATTTCAGAGGGTTCAGACCAGACCAGGGGCGCAACAGGGAGGCGGAGAGTAAGTGGTCGTCACACCCTGAGCCGGATCCGCATCCGAGGCGGAATGCCCACGCGGCCCCTACCCTGTTATGTTTATGTTGTGCGGTCGGAGTCCGCACCTTTGGGGGGGGGGGGGGGGTACTGTCACGCCCTGACTCTGGGGACTGGTATTTGTTGAGTCAGGGTGTGTCATGGGTTAGGGTTAGGGTTAGGACCTACTGGTCATGGGTTAGGGTTAGGGTTAGGACCAACTGGTCATGGGTTAGGGTTAGGGTTAGGACCAACTGGTCATGGGTTAGGGTTAGGGTTAGGACCAACTGGTCATGGGTTAGGGTTAGGGTTAGGACCAACTGGTCATGGGTTAGGGTTAGGGTTAGGACCAACTGGTCATGGGTTAGGGTTAGGGTTAGGACCAACTGGTCATGGGTTAGGGTTAGGGTTAGGACCAACTGGTCATGGGTTAGGGTTAGGGTTAGGACCAACTGGTCATGGGTTAGGGTTAGGGTTAGGACCAACTGGTCATGGGTTAGGGTTAGGGTTAGGACCAACTGGTTAGGGTTAGGGTTAGGACCAACTGGTCATGGGTTAGGGTTAGGGTTAGGACCAACTGGTCATGGGTTAGGGTTAGGGTTAGGACCTACTGGTCATGGATTAGGGTTAGGACCAACTGGTCATGGGTTAGGGTTAGGACCAACTGGTCATGGGTTAGGGTTAGGGTTAGGACCAACTGGTCATGGGTTAGGGTTAGGGTTAGGACCAACTGGTTAGGGTTAGGGTTAGGACCAACTGGTTAGGGTTAGGGTTAGGACCAACTGGTCATGGGTTAGGGTTAGGACCAACTGGTCATGGGTTAGGGTTAGGGTTAGGACCAACTGGTCATGGGTTAGGGTTAGGACCAACTGGTCATGGGTTAGGGTTAGGGTTAGGACCAACTGGTCATGGGTTAGGGTTAGGACCAACTGGTCATGGGTTAGTGTTAGGGTTAGGACCAACAAAAAAAGAAAGTTACAAATATTTAAAGAGCAGCAGTAAACTAACCCTTCCTCTGACACCGCCTGGTATAGAGGTCCTGAATGGCAGGAAGCTTGGCCCCAGTGATTTACTGGGCCGTACGCACTACCCTCTGTAGTGCCTTGCGGTCGGAGGCCGAGCAATTGCCATACCAGGTAGTGATGCAACCAGTCAGGATGCTCTCGATGGTGCAGCTGTAGAACCTTTTGAGGATCTGAGGACCCATGCCAAATCTTTTCAGTCTCCTTAGGGGGAATAGGTTTTGTCGTGCCCTCTTCACGACTGTCTTGGTGTGCTTGGACCATGTTAGTTTGTTGGTGATGTGGACACCAAGGAACTTGACGCTCTCAACCTGCTCCACTACAGCCCTGTCGATGAGAATGGCGGCATGCTCGGTCCTCTTCTTTTTCCTGTAGTCCACAATCATCTCCTTTGTCTTGATCACATTGAGGGAGAGGTTGTTGTCCTGGCACCACACTGCCAGATCTCTGACCTCCTCCCTATAGGCTGTCTCGTTGTTGTCGGTGATCAGGCCTACCACTTGTGTCATCGGCAACCTTAATGATGGTGTTGGGGTCGTGCCCGGCCATGCAGTCATGAGTGAACAGGGAGTATAATAATAAAAAATAATATGCCATTTAGCAGACGCTTTTATCCAAAGCGACTTACAGTCATGCGTGCATACATTTTTGTGTATGGGTGGTCCCGGGGATCGAACCCACTACCTTGGCGTTACAAGCGCCGTGCTCTACCAGCTGAGCTACAGAGTACAGGAGGGGACTGAGCACGCACCCCTGAGGGGCCCCCGTGTTGAGGATCAGCGTGGCGGATGTGTTGTTACCTACCCTTACCACCTGGGGGCGGCCCGTCAGGAAGTCCAGGATCCAGTTGAAGAGGGAGGTGTTTAGTCCCAGGGTCCTTAGCTTAGTGATGAGCTTTGAGGGCACTATGGTGTTGAACGCTGAGCTGTAGTCAATGAATAGCATTAGGTGTTCCTTTTGTCCAGGTGTGAAAGGGCAGTGTGGAGTGCAATAGAGATTGCATCATCTGTGGATCTGTTCGGGCAGTATACAAATTGGAGTGGGGTCTAGGGTTTCTGGGATAATGGTGCTGATGTGAGCCATGACCAGCCTTTCAAAGCACTTCATGGCTACAGACGTGAGTGCTACGGGTCGGTAGTCATTTAGGTAGGTTACCTTAGTGTTCTTGGGCACAGGGACTATGGTGGTCTGCTTGAAACATGTTGGTATTACAGACTCAGACAGGGAGAGGTTGAAAATGTCAGTGAAAACACTTGCCAGTTGGTCAGCGCATGCTCGGAGTACACGTCCTGGTAATCCGTCTGGCCCTGTGAATGTTGACCTGTTTAAAGGTCTTACTCACATCGGCTACGGAGAGCGTGATCACACAGTCGTCCGGAACAGCTGGTGCTCTCATGCATGCTTCAGTGTTACTTGCCTCAAAGCGAGCATAGAAGTGATTTAGCTCGTCTGGTAGGCTTGTGTCATTGGGCAGCTCGCGGCTGTGCTTCCCTTTGTAGTCTGTAATAGTTTGCAAGCCCTGCCACATCTGACGAGCATCGGAGCAGGTGTAGTAGTATGA
The DNA here is from genome assembly GCF_964263955.1 of Coregonus lavaretus. Taxonomy (NCBI): domain Eukaryota; kingdom Metazoa; phylum Chordata; class Actinopteri; order Salmoniformes; family Salmonidae; genus Coregonus; species Coregonus lavaretus. Next base: position 33,947 of record NW_028164075.1, read on the forward strand.
CAACAACAACAAGTATAGACCGTTATTAAAAATGATTAGACTTTACTTGATTTTGACCCATTTACTAACATGAATATGATCATTCTACTTCTGTCCTCTTTCTTTTATCCTTAGAACAAACCAACTGGAAGGAGGGTTAACCCTAACCCTAACCGGAAGGAGGGTTAACCCTAACCCAAACCAACTGGAAGGAGGGTTAACCCTAACCCTAACCGGAAGGAGGCTGCACTTCAATGTCAAAATCTACTGGGCCAACTCCTACATCCTAAAATGGGACAATGTGCAGGTTAAAATAGTTAAATGTTTAAAATCAACAATTACTTTGGTATTACAGTAGAATAACACATTTAACTGTCAATATTGTCACTCTTAATCAATTACACGTAGTGAATGGATATTACACAAAAAATACAGCTATTAATATAATGTTATACTAACCAATCCGTTTATTGTTAACTGAGGATTAAACTGCCTTTACAGCCACAAAACTGTGTAGATATCAACTATTTAAAACATGCATGCATTCTCTTAGTAACAATCAGCAACATGCATTGGATTACCACTGAAAACACTGCTACTTCTACTGCTCTCTCCTCGTCTGATCATGTGTTCTCGCATACCCCGAGAGCATCTGGTCAGCGGGGTGGTGGCACAGGAATCCTCATCTCTCCCAAGTGGACATTCTCTCTTTTTCCCTCATTTGAATTCCATGCTGTCACAGTCACTAGCCCATTCAAGCTTAACATCCTTGTCATTTATCGCCCTCCAGGTTCCCTTGGAGAGTTCATCAATGAGCTTGATGCCTTGATAAGTTCCTTTCCTGAGGATGGCTCACCCCTCACAGTTCTGGGTGACTTCAACCTCCCTACGTCTACCTTTGACTCATTTCTCTCTGCCTCGTTCTTTCCACTCCTCTCCTCTTTTGACCTCACCCTCCCCCCTACTCACAAGGCAGGCAATACGCTTGACCTCATCTTTACTAGATGCTGTTCTTCTACTAATCTCACTGCAACTCCCCTCCATGTCTCCGACCACTACTTTGTATCCTTTTCTCTCTCACTCTCCTCCAACACTACTCACTCTGCCCCTACTCAGATGGTAATGCGCCGTCACAACCTTCACTCTCTCTCTCCCGCTACTCTCTCCTCTTCCATCCTATCATCTCTTCCCTCTGCTCAATCCTTCTCCCTCCAATCTCCTGATTCTGCCTCCTCAACCCTCCTCTCCTCCCTTTCTGCATCCTTTGACTCTCTATGTCCCCTATCCTCCCGGCCGGCTCGGTCCTCCCCTCCTGCTCCGTGGCTTGACGACTCATTGCGAGCTCACAGAACAGGGCTCCGGGCAGCCGAGCGGAAATGGAGGAAAACTAGACTCCCTGCGGACCTGGCATCTTTTCACTCCCTCCTCTCTACATTTTCTTCATCTGTTTCTGCTGCTAAAGCCACTTTCTACCACTCTAAATTCCAAGCATCTGCCTCTAACCCTAGGAAGCTCTTTGCCACCTTCTCCTCCCTGCTGAATCCTCCTCCCCCTCCCCCCTCCTCCCTCTCTGTGGATGACTTCGTCAACCATTTTGAAAAGAAGGTTGACGACATCCGATCCTCGTTTGTTAAGTCAAATGACACTGCTGGTCTTGCTCACACTGCCCTACCCTATGCTTTGACTTCTTTCTCCCCTCTCTCTCCAGATGAAATCTTACGACTTGTGACGGCCGGCCGCCCAACAACCTGCCCTCTTGACCCTATCCCCTCCTCTCTTCTAAAGACCATCTCCGGTGACCTTCTCCCTTACCTCACATCGCTCATCAACTCATCCTTGACCGCTGGCTATGTCCCTTCCGTCTTCAAGAGAGCGAGAGTTGCACCCCTTCTCAAAAAACCAACACTCAATCCCTCTGATGTCAACAACTACAGACCAGTATCCCTTCTTTCTTTTCTCTCCAAAACTCTTGAGCATGCCGTCTTTAGCCAACTCTCTTGCTATCTCTCTCAGAATGACTTTCTTGATCCAAACCAGTCAGGTTTCAAGACTGGTCATTCAACTGAGACTGCTCTTCTCTGTGTCACGGAGGCTCTCCGCACTGCTAAAGTTAACTCTCTCTCCTCTGCTCTTGTCCTTCTAGACCTGTCTGCTGCCTTTGATACTGTGAACCATCAGATCCTCCTCTCCACCCTCTCCGAGTTGGGCATCTCCGGCGCGGCTCACTCTTGGATTGCGTCCTACCTGACCGGTCGCTCCTACCAAGTGGCGTGGTCGAGAATCTGTCTCTGCACCATGTGCTCTCACCTCTGGTGTCCCCCAGGGCTCAGTTCTAGGCCCTCTCCTATTCTCGCTATAAACCAAGTCACTTGGCTCTGTCATATCCTCACATGGTCTCTCCTATCATTGCTACGCAGACAACACACAACTAATCTTCTCCTTTCCCCCTTCTGATAACCAGGTGGCGAATCGCATCTCTGCATGTCTGACAGACATATCAGTGTGGATGACGGATCACCACCTCAAGCTGAACCTCGGCAAGACGGAGCTGCTCTTCCTCCCGGGGAAGGACTGCCCATTCCATGATCTCGCCATCACGGTTGACAACTCCGTTGTGTCCTCCTCCCAGAGTGCGAAGAGCCTTGGCGTGACCCTGGACAACACCCTGTCGTTCTCCGCTAACATCAAGGCGGTGACCCGATCCTGTAGGTTCATGCTCTACAACATTCGGAGAGTACGACCCTGCCTTACACAGGAAGCGGCACAGGTCCTAATCCAGGCACTTGTCATCTCCCGTCTGGATTACTGCAACTCGCTGTTGGCTGGGCTCCCTGCCTGTGCCATTAAACCCCTGCAACTTATCCAGAACGCTGCAGCCCGTCTGGTGTTCAACCTTCCCAAGTTCTCTCACGTCACCCCGCTCCTCCGCACACTCCACTGGCTTCCAGTTGAAGCTCACATCTACTACAAGACCACGGTGCTTGCCTACGGAGCTGTGAGGGGACGGCACCTCCTTACCTTAAGGCTCTGATCAGACCCTACACCCAAACGAGGGCACTACGTTCATCCACCTCTGGCCTGCTATCCCCCCCCCCCCCCTACCTCTACGGAAGCACAGTTCCCACCCAGCCCAATCAAAGCTATTCGCTGCTCTGGCACCCCAATGGTGGAACAAGCTCCCCCACGACGCCAGAACAGCGGAGCCACTGACCACCTTTCGGAGACACTTGAAACCCTACCTCTTTAAGGAATACCTGGAATAGTATAATAGTAATCCTTCTACCCCCCTTTACTACCACTGTCTTTTGTCTAAACTAACACCTGACTTATTTCACCTGCTAGCACTGACTTGTTTAAAGAAATGTACTTATTGTGATCGAGATGTAGTTGTCCCTGATTGCACTGACTTTGCTCACAGCTGCTTGTTTGAAGAAGTGTACTTACTGTGATCAAAGATGTGGTTGTCCCACTGGCTATCCTAAGTTGAATGCACCAATTTGTAAGTCGCTCTGGATAAGAGCGTCTGTAAATGACTTAAATGTAAAAATGAGTGACCTCTGGCATCACTCACAGCAACAATAGAGTTGGTCAGACGGTGATGCTAACTACAAGCCCAGTTGTCACCATGTTTGGCAGAATGGTGGAAAAGGAATAGGAAACTATACTCAACAAAAATATGATACAACATGTAAAGTGTTGGTCCCATGTTTGAAGAGCTTAAATAAAAGATACCAGAAGTTTTCCATTCACACAAAAAGCTAATCTCAAAAATGTTGTGGACAAATTTGTTTGCATCCCTGTTAGTGAGCACTTCTCCTTTGCCAAGGTAATCCAGCCACCTGACAGGTGTGGCATATCAAGAAGCTGATTAAACAGCATGATCATTACACAGGTGCACCTTGTGCTGGGGACAATAAAAGGCCACTAAAATGTGCAGTTTTGTCACACAACACAATGCCACAAACGTCTTAAGTTTTGAGGGAGCGTGCAATTGACATGCTGACTGCAGCATTGTCCACCAGAGCTGTTGCCAGAGAATTGAATGTTCATTTCTCTACCATAAGCCGCCTCCAACGTCGTTGAAGAGAATTTGGCAGTACATCCAAACGGCCTCACAACCGCAGACCACGTGTAACCACGCCAGCCCAAGACCTCCACATCCGGCTTCTTCACCTGCAGGATTGTCTGAGACAAGCCACCCGGACAGCTGATGAAACTGTGGGTTTGCACAACTGAAGAATTTCTGAACAAACTGTCAGAAACCGTCTCAGGGAAGCTCATCTGCGTGCTTGTCGTCCTCACCAGGGTCTTGACCTGACTGCAGTTTGGCGTCATAACCGATTTCAGTGGAAAAATGCTCACCTTTGATGGCCACTGGCATGCTGGAGAAGTGTGCCCTTCACGGATGAATCCCAGTTTCAACTGTACCGTGCAGATGGCGTTGTGTGGGCAAGTGGTTTGCTGATGTCAACATTGTGAACAGTGCCCCATGGTGGCGGTGGGGTTATGGTATGGGCAGGCATAAGCTATGGACAACGAACACAATTGCATTTTATCGATGGCAATTTGAATGCAGAGATACCGTGACGAGATCCTGAGGCCCATTGTAGTGCCATTCATCCGCCGCCATCACCTCATGTTTCAGCATGATAATGCACAGCCTGTCTGTCCTGTCCAGTCCATTACAGGGTTCTAATAGTGTTCTAATTCCTGGAAGCTGAACATGGCCCAGTTCTTCATTGGCCTACATACCAGTTCTTCATTGGCCTACATACCAGTTCTTCATTGGCCTACATACCAGTTCTTCATTGGCCTACATACCAGTTCTTCATTGGCCTACATACTCACCAGACATACCAGTTCTTTTATGTGTGTTATTTCTTACATTATCAGCCCAGAAAGTTTTTTTGTGTTATTACATAAAACCGGAAATAACTTTTGGATATCAGAGCGGCGGTAACTCACCAACATTACGACCAGGAATACGACTTTTCCCGAATTGGATCCCTTTGTTCGTACCCCCCAGGGCAATTGAACTTATCCCAGAGGCTGCTCCAAGTTGCCGTCGGCGGAGAAGAGGTATTCGGAGTGGAATTCTAGTCCGACTCAGGAGGTGGTCAAACAATCCACCGCTTCAGAGTATATTACTTGCGAATGTTCAGTCTCTGGACAATAATGTAGACGAGCTCAGGGTGAGGATCTCCTTCCAGAGAGACATCAGGGACTGTAACATATTCTGTTTCACGGAATCATGGCTCTCCAGATATACTGTCCCCGTCCATACAGCCAGCTGGGTTCTCAGTTCAAAACGCAGACAGGAATAAAGAACTCTCCAGGAAGAAGAAAGGCGGGGGTGTATGCTTCATGATTAACTACTCATGGTGTGATTGTGATAACATACAGAAACTCAAGTCATTTTGTTCACCCAACCTAGAATACCTCCAGGTCGCAGTTGTAAATGAGAACTTGTTCTTAACTGGCCTACCTGGTTAAATAAAGGTGACATTTGTTTTATAATAATAATAATTCAGATGCAGACCGTATTACCTCCCAAGAGAATTCTCTTCGGTTATAGTCCCAGCTGTGTATATTCCCCCTCAAGCTGATACCACAACAGCCCTCAAGGAACTACATGGACTTTATACTAACTGGAAACCACATATCCTGAGGCCGCATTTATTGTAGCTGGGGATTTTAACAAAACGAATTTGAGGAAAACGCTACTGAAGTTCTATCAACACAATGACTGTAGTACTCGCTTAGGAAAAATACTAGATCACTGCTACTTGCCTTTTTGAGATTCCTAGAAGGCCCTCCCCCGCCCTCCCTTCAGCAAATCAGATCACGACTCCATTTTGCTCCTCCCTTCCTATAGGCAGAAACTCAAACAGGAAGTACCCGTGCTAAGGTCTATTCAACGCTGGTCTGACCAATCGGAATCCATGCTTCAAGATTGTTTTGATCACGCGGACTGGGATATGTTACGGGTAGCCTCTGAGAATAACATTGACGTATACACGGACACAGTGACTGAGTTCATCAGGTAGTGTATAGGGGATGTTGTTCCCACGGTGACTATTAAAACCTACCCAAACCAGAAACCGTGGATAGATGGCAGCATTCACTCAAAATTGAAAGCGCGAACCACCGCATTTAATCATGGCAAGGTGACTGGGAATATGGTTGAATACAAAAAGTGTAGTTATTCCCTCTGTTAGGCAATCAAACAGGCAAAACATCAGTACAGAGACAAAGTGGAGTCGCAATTCAACGGCTCAGACACAAGATGTATGTGGCAGGGTTTACAGGCAATCACAGACTATAAAGGGAAAACCAGCCACGTCGCAGACACCGACATTTTACATTTTAGTCATTTAGCAGATGCTCTTATCCAGAGCGACTTACAGTTGGTGAGTGCATACATTATTATACCGACGTCTCGCTTCCAGACAAGCTAAACACCTTCTTCGCCCACTTTGAGGATAACACAGTGCCACCGATGCGGCCCGCTCCCAAGGACTGTGGGCTCTCGTTCTCCATGGCCAACGTAAGACATTTAAGTGTGTTAACCCTTGCAAGGCTGCCGGCCCAGACGGCATCCCTAGCGTGTCCTCAGAGCATCCGCAGACCAACTGGCTGGAGTGTTTACGGACATATTCAATCTCTCCCTATCCCCGTCTGCTGTCTCCACTTGCTTCAAGATGTCCACCATTGTTCCTGTACCCAAGAAAGCAAAGGTAACTGAACTAAATGACTATCGCCCCGTAGCACTCACATCTGTCATCATGAAGTGCTTTGAGAGGCTAGTTAAGGATCATATCACCTCTACCTTACCTGTCACCCTAGACCCACTTCAATTTGCTTACCGCCCCAATAGATCCACAGACGATGCAATCGCCATCGCACTGCCCTATCCCATCTGGACAAGAGGAATACAGTGCCTTGCAAAAGTATTCATCCCCCTTGGCGTTTTTCCTATTTTGTTGCATTACAACCTGTAATTTAAATTGATTTTTATTTGGATTTCATGTAATGGACAAACACAAAATGATCCAAATTGGTGAAGTGAAATGAAAAAAATAACTTTCAAAAAATTCTAAAAAATTAAGAACGGAAAAGTGGTGCGTGAATATGTATTCACCCCATTTGCTATGAAGCCCCTAAATAATTACCTTCAGAAGTCACATAATTAGTTAAATAAAGTCCACCTGTGTGCAATCTAAGTGTCACATGATCTCAGCAGGGGCGGTGTGTTCAATAGGGCGATATGGGCGACGCACTGCCAAACGGGAAAAGGAAGGGATTTTTTTTCTAATCAATTATATCACGGCAACAGTAGTTATCAGTGTTGTAATCTAGACGTCTGATCTGCCACAGTGCCACTAAATGTCCAATCAGGCTAAAGTCGTGCTTCAAATGGCCCCCCCCCCCTTTTGGGGCGATTTCAGTCAGGTTGAAAATCGCCCAGAAGTCTGTCATAGACTCCCATGTAAAATCTATTTTTTTCAAATATCAGAGCTTTCAATACAATCTCTATGGGTTTCTGAGGGCTTGCACTTACGCGCTTTCGTCATACGTAACATAACCATGAACGTAACTAAGAAAAGAGCGGGTAGCCTCGTCAATCAATTCACTACTACTATCAAAATGGCTAGGCTTCAGTGCAACTCGATTGTGTCTTTGAAAGAAGTTCCTTTTTGTCGGCGAACAAATGAAGATAAATTGGCAACGAAACAATTAGGACCTCCCAGACCAAATTTAATAATTCAACAGGTTTCTACTAAAGGGGGGAAGTCCTACACCCGAGGATTTTCCAAAAATTGGTACGAACGAAAAACCTGGCTAGCAGGCTGCGATGTAGCTAATGCAGTCTTCTGCTACCCCCTGCTTACTCTTTCACCCTGAAGGCGGCACGGCAGACAGCACCGCTTGGACAGCGACTGGTGTGTAACGGACATGCACCATCTTTCAGGAAAGATTAAGAAACATGAGCTGTCAAAGACCCACATGGATAGCTGTTTGAGATTGTCTGCTTTGGGGAGAGTGAACATTCCCACTCAACTGGATGAGGGATACAGGCTAGCTGTCCGCCGCCACAACGATGAGGTTAGTGTTGATAATCACAAGTTTACTGGAGAACTGAAACTGACAAGGCTGACAAGATAGGACCCTTTTGTCCATTGTTATTGGATAGGAACAGAACTTATAACCAGCTCCTGACCTAAATAGATCTTAGCACAACATTTTACTCAACATATCATATTCCATATTCACTATAACAAATATATTTACTACGACATTAGCAAGAACCGCCACATCCTCAGCCGGCTAATCCAGTGTGTGAAGTTTTGCGGAGTGTTTGAGTTAGCTTTGCGAGGCAAAGATGAAACTGAGGGCTCCACCAACCCTGGTAAGCCAACACTTTTGAGATCAGTCAATAAATGCTTCTGGTATTGACTTATATGCTGCCCCTGTCTTCATGTTGTTGCTGGACATATCTTTTTTAAAATGTGTGTAGGTCACCTAAATCATCAGAAAAATTGCTCCCCCTGAGAATTTTTTCAGGAGCCGCCACTGGATCTCAGTATATGTACACCTGTTCTGAAAGGCCCCAGAGTCTGCAACACCACTAAGCAAGGGGCACCACTAAGCAAGCGGCACTATGAAGACCAAGGAGCTCTCCAAACAGGTCAGGGACAAAGTTATGGAAAAGTACAGATCAGGGTTGGGTTATAAAAAAATATCTGAAACTTTGAACATCCCACAGAGCACCATTAAATCCATTATAAAAAAATTGAAAGAATATGGCACCACAACAAACCTGCTAAGAGAGGGCCGCCCACCAAAACTCACAGACCAGGCAAGGAGGGCATTAATCAGAGAGGCAACAAAGAGACCAAAGATAACCCTGAAGGAGTTGCAAAGCTCCACAGCGGAGATTGGAGTATCTGTCCATAGAACCACTTTAAGCCGTACACACCACAGAGCTGGGCTTTATGGAAGAGTGGCCAGAAAAAAGCCATTGCTTAAAGAAAAAAATAACACGTTTGGTGTTTGCTAAAAGCCATGTGGGAGACTCCCCAAACATATGGAAGAAGGTACTCTGGTCAGATGAGACTAAAATTGAGCTTTTTGGCCATCAAGGAAAACGCTATGTCTGGCGCAAACCCAACCCCTCTCATCATCCCGAGAACACCATCCCCACAGTGAAGCATGGTGGTGGCAGCATCATGCTGTGGGGATGTTTTTAATCATCAGGAACTGGGAAACTGGTCAGAATTGAAGGAATGATGGATGGTGCTAAATACAGGAAAATCCTTGAGGGAAACCTGTTTCAGTCTTCCAGAGATTTGAGACTGGGACGGAGGTTCACCTTCTAGCAGGACAATGACCCTAAGCATACTGCTAAAGCAACACTCGAGTGGTTTAAGGGGAAACATTTAAATGTCTTGGAATGGCCTAGTCAAAGCCCAGACCTCAATCCAACTGAGAATCTGTGGTATGACTTAAACATTGCTGTACACAATTGGAACCCATCCAACTTGAAGGAGCTGGAGCAGTTTTGCCTTGAAGAATGGGCAAAAATCCCAGTGGCTAGATGTGCATGCCTCCAACTCAATCATCAAGTTTGCAGACGACACAACAGTAGTGGGCCTGATTACCAACAATGACAAGACAGCCTACAGGGAGGAGGTGAGGGCCCTGGCGGAGTTGTGCCAGCAAAATAACCTCTCCCTCAACATCAACAAAACGAAGGAGTTGATCGTGGACTTCAGGAAACAGCAGAGGGAGCATGCCCCTATCCACATCGACAGGACCGCAGTGGAGAAGGTGGAAAACTTCAAGTTCCTCGGCGTACACATCACTGACAATCTGAAATGGTGTGGTCAAGAAGGTGCAACAGCGCCTCTTCAACCTCAGGAGGCTGAAGACATTTGGCCCAATGCATCACTAGGGGCACACTGCCTACCCTCCAGGACACCTACAGCACCCGATGTCACAGGAAGTCCAGAAATATCATCAAGGACATCAACCACCCGAGCCACAGCCTAATCACCCCGCTATCATCCAGAAGGCGAGGTCAGTACAGGTGCATCAAAGCTGGGACCAAGAGACTGAAAAACAGCTTCTATCTCAAGGCAATCAGACTGTTAAATAGCCATCGCTAGCCGGGTACCACCCGGCTACTCAACCCTGCACCTTAGAGACTGCTGCCCTATATACATAGACATGGAATCAATGGCCACTTTAATAATGTTTACATACTGCTTAACTCATCTCATATGTATATACTGTATTCTATTCTACTGTATTTAGTATATGCCACTCCGACATTGCTTGTCCTAATATTTATATGTTTCTTAATTCCATTATTTTACTTTTAGATTTGTGTATTGTTGTGAATTGTTAGATACTACTGCACTGTTGGAGCTAGGAACACAAGCATTTTGCAACACCCGCAATAACATCTGCTAAATATGTGTATGTGACCAATACAATTTGATATGATTATCAGTGTCTACTCAGCCTCCACCAGACCTATTATCAGTGTCTACTCAGCCTCCATCCAGACCTATTATCAGTGTCTACTAAGCCTCTACCAGACCTATTATCAGTGTCTACTCAGCCTCCATCCAGACCTATTATCAGTGTCTACTCAGCCTCCATCCAGACCTATTATCAGTGTCTACTCAGCCTCTACCAGACCTATTATCAGTGTCTACTCAGCCTCTACCAGACCTATTATCAGTGTCTACTCAGCCTCTACCAGACCTATTATCAGTGTCTACTCAGCCTCCATCCAGACCTATTATAAGTGTCTACTCAGCCTCTACCAGTCCTATTATCAGTGTCTACTCAGCCTCTACCAGACCTATTATCAGTGTCTACTCAGCCTCCATCCAGACCTATTATCAGTGTCTACTCAGCCTCCATCCAGACCTATTATCAGTGTCTACTCAGCCTCCATCCAGACCTATTATCAGTGTCTACTCAGCCTCCATCCAGACCTATTATCAGTGTCTACTCAGCCTCTACCAAACCTATTATCAGTGTCTACTCAGCCTCCACCAGACCTATTATCAGTGTCTACTCAGCCTCTACCAGACCTATTATCAGTGTCTACTCAGCCTCTACCAGACCTATTATCAGTGTCTACTCAGCCTCCATCCAGACCTATTATCAGTGTCTACTCAGCCTCTACCAGACCTATTATCAGTGTCTACTCAGCCTCCATCCAGACCTATTATCAGTGTCTACTCAGCCTCTACCAGACCTATTATCAGTGTCTACTCAGCCTCTACCAGACCTATTATCAGTGTCTACTCAGCCTCCATCCAGACCTATTATCAGTGTCTACTCAGCCTCCATCCAGACCTATTATCAGTGTCTACTCAGCCTCTACCAGACCTATTATCAGTGTCTACTCAGCCTCCATCCAGACCTATTATCAGTGTCTACTCAGCCTCCATCCAGACCTATTATCAGTGTCTACTCAGCCTCCATCCAGACCTATTATCAGTGTCTACTTAGCCTCTACCAGACCTATTATCAGTGTCTACTCAGCCTCTACCAGACCTATTATCAGTGTCTACTCAGCCTCTACCAGACCTATTATCAGTGTCTACTCAGCCTCCATCCAGACCTATTATCAGTGTCTACTCAGCCTCTACCAGACCTATTATCAGTGTCTACTCAGCCTCTACCAGACCTATTATCAGTGTCTACTCAGCCTCTACCAGACCTATTATCAGTGTCTACTCAGCCTCCATCCAGACCTATTATCAGTGTCTACTCAGCCTCTACCAGACCTATTATCAGTGTCTACTCAGCCTCTACCAGACCTATTATCAGTGTCTACTCAGCCTCCACCAGACCTATTATCAGTGTCTACTTAGCCTCCATCCAGACCTATTATCAGTGTCTACTCAGCCTCTACCAGTCCTATTATCAGTGTCTACTTAGCCTCTACCAGACCTATTATCAGTGTCTACTCAGCCTCTACCAGACCTATTATCAGTGTATACTCAGCCTCCATCCAGACCTATTATCAGTGTCTACTCAGCCTCTACCAGACCTATTATCAGTGTCTACTCAGCCTCTACCAGACCTATTATCAGTGTCTACTTAGCCTCTACCAGACCTATTATCAGTGTCTACTCAGCCTCCATCCAGACCTATTATCAGTGTCTACTTAGCCTCTACCAGTCCTATTATCAGTGTCTACTCAGCCTCCACCAGACCTATTATCAGTGTCTACTCAGCCTCTACCAGACCTATTATCAGTGTCTACTCAGCCTCTACCAGACCTATTATCAGTGTCTACTCAGCCTCCATCCAGATCTATTATCAGTGTCTACTTAGCCTCTACCAGACCTATTATCAGTGTCTACTCAGCCTCTACCAGACCTATTATCAGTGTCTATTCAGCCTCCATCCAGACCTATTATCAGTGTCTACTCAGCCTCTACCAGACCTATTATCAGTGTCTACTCAGCCTCTACCAGACCTATTATCAGTGTCTACTCAGCCTCTACCAGACCTATTATCAGTGTCTACTCAGCCTCCATCCAGACCTATTATCAGTGTCTACTCAGCCTCTACCAGTCCTATTATCAGTGTCTACTCAGCCTCTACCAGACCTATTATCAGTGTCTACTCAGCCTCCATCCAGACCTATTATCAGTGTCTACTCAGCCTCCATCCAGACCTATTATCAGTGTCTACTCAGCCTCCATCCAGACCTATTATCAGTGTCTACTCAGCCTCCATCCAGACCTATTATCAGTGTCTACTCAGCCTCTACCAAACCTATTATCAGTGTCTACTCAGCCTCCACCAGACCTATTATCAGTGTCTACTCAGCCTCTACCAGACCTATTATCAGTGTCTACTCAGCCTCTACCAGACCTATTATCAGTGTCTACTCAGCCTCCATCCAGACCTATTATCAGTGTCTACTCAGCCTCTACCAGACCTATTATCAGTGTCTACTCAGCCTCCATCCAGACCTATTATCAGTGTCTACTCAGCCTCTACCAGACCTATTATCAGTGTCTACTCAGCCTCTACCAGACCTATTATCAGTGTCTACTCAGCCTCCATCCAGACCTATTATCAGTGTCTACTCAGCCTCCATCCAGACCTATTATCAGTGTCTACTCAGCCTCTACCAGACCTATTATCAGTGTCTACTCAGCCTCCATCCAGACCTATTATCAGTGTCTACTCAGCCTCCATCCAGACCTATTATCAGTGTCTACTCAGCCTCCATCCAGACCTATTATCAGTGTCTACTTAGCCTCTACCAGACCTATTATCAGTGTCTACTCAGCCTCTACCAGACCTATTATCAGTGTCTACTCAGCCTCCATCCAGACCTATTATCAGTGTCTACTCAGCCTCCATCCAGACCTATTATCAGTGTCTACTCAGCCTCTACCAGACCTATTATCAGTGTCTACTCAGCCTCCATCCAGACCTATTATCAGTGTCTACTCAGCCTCCATCCAGACCTATTATCAGTGTCTACTCAGCCTCCATCCAGACCTATTATCAGTGTCTACTTAGCCTCTACCAGACCTATTATCAGTGTCTACTCAGCCTCTACCAGACCTATTATCAGTGTCTACTCAGCCTCTACCAGACCTATTATCAGTGTCTACTCAGCCTCCATCCAGACCTATTATCAGTGTCTACTCAGCCTCTACCAGACCTATTATCAGTGTCTACTCAGCCTCTACCAGACCTATTATCAGTGTCTACTCAGCCTCTACCAGACCTATTATCAGTGTCTACTCAGCCTCCATCCAGACCTATTATCAGTGTCTACTCAGCCTCTACCAGACCTATTATCAGTGTCTACTCAGCCTCTACCAGACCTATTATCAGTGTCTACTCAGCCTCCACCAGACCTATTATCAGTGTCTACTTAGCCTCCATCCAGACCTATTATCAGTGTCTACTCAGCCTCTACCAGTCCTATTATCAGTGTCTACTTAGCCTCTACCAGACCTATTATCAGTGTCTACTCAGCCTCTACCAGACCTATTATCAGTGTATACTCAGCCTCCATCCAGACCTATTATCAGTGTCTACTCAGCCTCTACCAGACCTATTATCAGTGTCTACTCAGCCTCTACCAGACCTATTATCAGTGTCTACTTAGCCTCTACCAGACCTATTATCAGTGTCTACTCAGCCTCCATCCAGACCTATTATCAGTGTCTACTTAGCCTCTACCAGTCCTATTATCAGTGTCTACTCAGCCTCCACCAGACCTATTATCAGTGTCTACTCAGCCTCTACCAGACCTATTATCAGTGTCTACTCAGCCTCTACCAGACCTATTATCAGTGTCTACTCAGCCTCCATCCAGATCTATTATCAGTGTCTACTTAGCCTCTACCAGACCTATTATCAGTGTCTACTCAGCCTCTACCAGACCTATTATCAGTGTCTATTCAGCCTCCATCCAGACCTATTATCAGTGTCTACTCAGCCTCTACCAGACCTATTATCAGTGTCTACTCAGCCTCTACCAGACCTATTATCAGTGTCTACTCAGCCTCTACCAGACCTATTATCAGTGTCTACTCAGCCTCCATCCAGACCTATTATCAGTGTCTACTCAGCCTCTACCAGTCCTATTATCAGTGTCTACTCAGCCTCTACCAGACCTATTATCAGTGTCTACTCAGCCTCCATCCAGACCTATTATCAGTGTCTACTCAGCCTCCATCCAGACCTATTATCAGTGTCTACTCAGCCTCCATCCAGACCTATTATCAGTGTCTACTCAGCCTCCATCCAGACCTATTATCAGTGTCTACTCAGCCTCTACCAAACCTATTATCAGTGTCTACTCAGCCTCCACCAGACCTATTATCAGTGTCTACTCAGCCTCTACCAGACCTATTATCAGTGTCTACTCAGCCTCTACCAGACCTATTATCAGTGTCTACTCAGCCTCCATCCAGACCTATTATCAGTGTCTACTCAGCCTCTACCAGACCTATTATCAGTGTCTACTCAGCCTCCATCCAGACCTATTATCAGTGTCTACTCAGCCTCTACCAGACCTATTATCAGTGTCTACTCAGCCTCTACCAGACCTATTATCAGTGTCTACTCAGCCTCCATCCAGACCTATTATCAGTGTCTACTCAGCCTCCATCCAGACCTATTATCAGTGTCTACTCAGCCTCTACCAGACCTATTATCAGTGTCTACTCAGCCTCCATCCAGACCTATTATCAGTGTCTACTCAGCCTCCATCCAGACCTATTATCAGTGTCTACTCAGCCTCCATCCAGACCTATTATCAGTGTCTACTTAGCCTCTACCAGACCTATTATCAGTGTCTACTCAGCCTCTACCAGACCTATTATCAGTGTCTACTCAGCCTCTACCAGACCTATTATCAGTGTCTACTCAGCCTCCATCCAGACCTATTATCAGTGTCTACTCAGCCTCTACCAGACCTATTATCAGTGTCTACTCAGCCTCTACCAGACCTATTATCAGTGTCTACTCAGCCTCTACCAGACCTATTATCAGTGTCTACTCAGCCTCCATCCAGACCTATTATCAGTGTCTACACAGCCTCTACCAGACCTATTATCAGTGTCTACTCAGCCTCTACCAGACCTATTATCAGTGTCTACTCAGCCTCCACCAGACCTATTATCAGTGTCTACTTAGCCTCCATCCAGACCTATTATCAGTGTCTACTCAGCCTCCATCCAGACCTATTATCAGTGTCTACTCAGCCTCTACCAGTCCTATTATCAGTGTCTACTTAGCCTCTACCAGACCTATTATCAGTGTCTACTCAGCCTCTACCAGACCTATTATCAGTGTCTACTCAGCCTCCATCCAGACCTATTATCAGTGTCTACTCAGCCTCTACCAGACCTATTATCAGTGTCTACTCAGCCTCTACCAGACCTATTATCAGTGTCTACTCAGCCTCTACCAGACCTATTATCAGTGTCTACTTAGCCTCTACCAGACCTATTATCAGTGTCTACTCAGCCTCCATCCAGACCTATTATCAGTGTCTACTTAGCCTCTACCAGTCCTATTATCAGTGTCTACTCAGCCTCCACCAGACCTATTATCAGTGTCTACTCAGCCTCTACCAGACCTATTATCAGTGTCTACTCAGCCTCTACCAGACCTATTATCAGTGTCTACTCAGCCTCCATCCAGACCTATTATCAGTGTCTACTTAGCCTCTACCAGACCTATTATCAGTGTCTACTCAGCCTCTACCAGACCTATTATCAGTGTCTATTCAGCCTCCATCCAGACCTATTATCAGTGTCTACTCAGCCTCCACCAGACCTATTATCAGTGTCTACTCAGCCTCTACCAGTCCTAATATCAGTGTCTACTCAGCCTCCATCCAGACCTATTATCAGTGTCTACTCAGCCTCCATCCAGACCTATTATCAGTGTCTACTCAGCCTCTACCAGACCTATTATCAGTGTCTACTCAGCCTCCACCAGACCTATTATCAGTGTCTACTCAGCCTCCATCCAGACCTATTATCAGTGTCTACTCAGCCTCTACCAGTCCTATTATCAGTGTCTACTCAGCCTCTACCAGTCCTATTATCAGTGTCTACTCAGCCTCCATCCAGTCCTATTATCAGTGTCTACTCAGCCTCTACCAGACCTATTATCAGTGTCTACTCAGCCTCCATCCAGACCTATTATCAGTGTCTACTCAGCCTCTACCAGACCTATTATCAGTGTCTACTCAGCCTCCATCCAGACCTATTATCAGTGTCTACTCAGCCTCCACCAGACCTATTATCAGTGTCTACTCAGCCTCTACCAGACCTATTATCAGTGTCTACTCAGCCTCCACCAGACCTATTATCAGTGTCTACTCAGCCTCCATCCAGACATATTATCAGTGTCTACTCAGCCTCTACCAGACCTATTATCAGTGTCTACTCAGCCTCCATCCAGACCTATTATCAGTGTCTACTCAGCCTCTACCAGACCTATTATCAGTGTCTACTCAGCCTCCATCCAGACCTATTATCAGTGTCTACTCAGCCTCTACCAGACCTATTATCAGTGTCTACTCAGCCTCTACCAGACCTATTATCAGTGTCTACTCAGCCTCCATCCAGACCTATTATCAGTGTCTACTCAGCCTCCATCCAGACCTATTATCAGTGTCTACTCAGCCTCCATCCAGACCTATTATCAGTGTCTACTCAGCCTCTACCAGACCTATTATCAGTGTCTACTCAGCCTCCACCATACCTATTATCAGTGTCTACTCAGCCTCTACCAGACCTATTATCAGTGTCTACTCAGCCTCTACCAGACCTATTATCAGTGTCTACTCAGCCTCTACCAGACCTATTATCAGTGTCTACTCAGCCTCTACCAGACCTATTATCAGTGTCTACTCAGCCTCCATCCAGACCTATTATCAGTGTCTACTCAGCCTCTACCAGACCTATTATCAGTGTCTACTCAGCCTCTACCAGACCTATTATCAGTGTCTACTCAGCCTCTACCAGACCTATTATCAGTGTCTACTCATCCTCTACCAGACCTATTATCAGTGTCTACTCAGCCTCCATCCAGACCTATTATCAGTGTCTACTCAGCCTCTACCAGTCCTATTATCAGTGTCTACTCAGCCTCCACCAGACCTATTATCAGTGTCTACTCAGCCTCCACCAGACCTATTATCAGTGTCTACTCAGCCTCTACCAGACCTATTATCAGTGTCTACTCAGCCTCTACCAGTCCTATTATCAGTGTCTACTCAGCCTCCATCCAGACCTATTATCAGTGTCTACTCAGCCTCTACCAGACCTATTATCAGTGTCTACTCAGCCTCCATCCAGACCTATTATCAGTGAATACTCAGCCTCTACCAGACCTATTATCAGTGTCTACTCAGCCTCCATCCAGACCTATTATCAGTGTCTACTCAGCCTCTACCAGACCTATTATCAGTGTCTACTCAGCCTCCATCCAGACCTATTATCAGTGTCTACTCAGCCTCTACCAGACCTATTATCAGTGTCTACTCAGCCTCCATCCAGACCTATTATCAGTGTCTACTCAGCCTCTACCAGACCTATTATCAGTGTCTACTCAGCCTCTACCAGACCTATTATCAGTGTCTACTCAGCCTCCACCAGACCTATTATCAGTGTCTACTCAGCCTCCACCAGACCTATTATCAGTGTCTACTCAGCCTCCATCCAGACCTATTATCAGTGTCTACTTAGCCTCTACCAGACCTATTATCAGTGTCTACTCAGCCTCTACCAGACCTATTATCAGTGTCTATTCAGCCTCCATCCAGACCTATTATCAGTGTCTACTCAGCCTCCACCAGACCTATTATCAGTGTCTACTCAGCCTCCATCCAGACCTATTTTCAGTGTCTACTCAGCCTCCATCCAGACCTATTATCAGTGCCTACTCAGCCTCTACCAGTCCTATTATCAGTGTCTACTCAGCCTCTACCAGACCTATTATCAGTGTCTACTCAGCCTCCATCCAGACCTATTATCAGTGTCTACTCAGCCTCCACCAGACCTATTATCAGTGTCTACTCAGCCTCTACCAGACCTATTATCAGTGTCTACTCAGCCTCCACCAGACCTATTATCAGTGTCTACTCAGCCTCCATCCAGACCTATTATCAGTGTCTACTCAGCCTCTACCAGACCTATTATCAGTGTCTACTCAGCCTCCATCCAGACCTATTATCAGTGTCTACTCAGCCTCCACCAGACCTATTATCAGTGTCTACTCAGCCTCTACCAGACCTATTATCAGTGTCTACTCAGCCTCTACCAGACCTATTATCAGTGTCTACTCAGCCTCTACCAGACCTATTATCAGTGTCTACTCAGCCTCCATCCAGACTTATTATCAGTGTCTACTCAGCCTCCATCCAGACCTATTATCAGTGTCTACTCAGCCTCTACCAGTCCTATTATCAGTGTCTACTCAGCCTCTACCAGACCTATTATCAGTGTCTACTCAGCCTCTACCAGACCTATTATCAGTGTCTACTCAGCCTCTACCAGACCTATTATCAGTGTCTACTCAGCCTCCATCCAGACCTATTATCAGTGTCTACTCAGCCTCTACCAGACCTATTATCAGTGTCTACTCAGCCTCTACCAGACCTATTATCAGTGTCTACTCAGCCTCTACCAGACCTATTATCAGTGTCTACTCAGCCTCCATCCAGACCTATTATCAGTGTCTACTCAGCCTCCATCCAGACCTATTATCAGTGTCTACTCAGCCTCCATCCAGACCTATTATCAGTGTCTACTCAGCCTCTACCAGACCTATTATCAGTGTCTACTCAGCCTCCATCCAGACCTATTATCAGTGTCTACTCAGCCTCCACCAGACCTATTATCAGTGTCTACTCAGCCTCCATCCAGTCCTATTATCAGTGTCTACTCAGCCTCCATCCAGACCTATTATCAGTGTCTACTCAGCCTCTACCAGACCTTTTATCAGTGTCTACTCAGCCTCCATCCAGACCTATTATCAGTGTCTACTCAGCCTCTACCAGACCTATTATCAGTGTCTACTCAGACTCTACCAGACCTATTATCAGTGTCTACTCAGCCTCCACCAGACCTATTATCAGTGTCTACTCAGCCTCCATCCAGACCTATTATCAGTGTCTACTCAGCCTCTACCAGACCTATTATCAGTGTCTACTCAGCCTCTACCAGTCCTATTATCAGTGTCTACTCAGCCTCCATCCAGTCCTATTATCAGTGTCTACTCAGCCTCCATCCAGACCTATTATCAGTGTCTACTCAGCCTCTACCAGACCTATTATCAGTGTCTACTCAGCCTCCATCCAGACCTATTATCAGTGTCTACTCAGCCTCTACCAGACCTATTATCAGTGTCTACTCAGCCTCCATCCTCCTCTTTTTCCCTGCCCTCCTCTCTCTTTCCCTGCCCTCCTCGCTCTTTCCCTCCCTCCTCCCTCTTTCCCTGCCCTCCCTCCTCCCTCTTTCCCTGCCCTCCCTACTCCCTCTTTCCCTGCCCTCCCTCCTCCCTCTTTCCCTGCCCTCATTCCTCCCTCACTCTTTCCCTGCCCTCCCTCCTCTCTCTTTCCCTGCCCTCCCTCCTCCCTCCCTCTTTCCCTGCCCTCCCTCCTCCCTCTTTCCCTGCCCTCCCTCCTCTGTCTTTCCATGCCCTCCCTCCTCTCTCTTTCCCTGCCCTCTCGCCTCCCTCTTTCCCTACCCTCTAGCCTCCCTCTTTCCCTGCCCTCTAGCCTCCCTCTTTCCCTGCCCTCCCTCCCTCCTCTCTCTTTCCCTGCCCTCCCTCCTCTCTCTTTCCCTGCCCTCCTCCCTCTTTCCCTGCCCTCCCTCTTTCCCTGCCCTCTCTCCTCTCTCTTTCCCTGCCCTCCCTCCTCTCTCTTTCCCTGCCCTCCCTCCTCCCTCTTTCCCTGCCCTCCCTCCTCCCTCTTTCCCTGCCCTCCCTCCTCTGTCTTTCCCTGCCCTCCCTCCTCCCTCTTTCCCTGCCCTCTCTCCTCTCTCTTTCCCTGCCCTCCCTCCTCCCTCTTTCCCTGCCCTCCCTCCTCTCTCTTTCCCTGCCCTCCCTCCTCCCTCTTTCCCTGCCCTCCCTCCTCCCTCTTTCCCTGCCCTCCCTCCTCTGTCTTTCCCTGCCCTCCCTTCTCTCTCTTTCCCTGCCCTCCCTCCTCCCTCTTTGGGGTTGGGTTCTAGAGGGCTAGGTGAACTGTCCTGTCTGGGGTTGGGTTCTAGAGGGCTAGGTGAACTGTCCTGTTTGGGGTTGGGTTCTAGAGGGCTAGGTGAACTGTCCTGTCTGGGGTTGGGTTCTAGAGGGCTAGGTGAACTGTCCTGTTTGGGGTTGGGTTCTAGAGGGCTAGGTGAACTGTCCTGTCTGGGGTTGGGTTCTAGAGGGCTAGGTGAACTGTCCTGTCTGGGGTTGGGTTCTAGAGGGCTAGGTGAACTGTCCTGTCTGGGGTTGGGTTCTAGAGGGCTAGGTGAACTGTCCTGTCTGGGGTTGGGTTCTAGAGGGCTAGGTGAACTGTCCTGTCTGGGGTTGGGTTCTAGAGGGCTAGGTGAACTGTCCTGTTTGGGGTTGGGTTCTAGAGGGCTAGGTGAACTGTCCTGTCTGGGGTTGGGTTCTAGAGGGCTAGGTGAACTGTCCTGTCTGGGGTTGGGTTCTAGAGGGCTAGGTGAACTGTCCTGTCTGGGGTTGGGTTCTAGAGGGCTAGGTGAACTGTCCTGTCTGGGGTTGGGTTCTAGAGGGCTAGGTGAACTGTCCTGTCTGGGGTTGGGTTCTAGAGGGCTAGGTGAACTGTCCTGTCTGGGGTTGGGTTCTAGAGGGCTAGGTGAACTGTCCTGTCTGGGGTTGGGTTCTAGAGGGCTAGGTGAACTGTCCTGTCTGGGGTTGGGTTCTAGAGGGCTAGGTGAACTGTCCTGTTTGGGGTTGGGTTCTAAAGGGCTAGGTGAACTGTCCTGTCTGGGGTTGGGTTCTAGAGGGCTAGGTGAACTGTCCTGTCTGGGGTTGGGTTCTAGAGGGCTAGGTGAACTGTCCTGTCTGGGGTTGGGTTCTAGAGGGCTAGGTGAACTGTCCTGTTTGGGGTTGGGTTCTAGAGGGCTAGGTGAACTGTCCTGTCTGGGGTTGGGTTCTAGAGGGCTAGGTGAACTGTCCTGTTTGGGGTTGGGTTCTAGAGGGCTAGGTGAACTGTCCTGTTTGGGGTTGGGTTCTAGAGGGCTAGGTGAACTGTCCTGTCTGGGGTTGGGTTCTAGAGGGCTAGGTGAACTGTCCTGTTTGGGGTTGGGTTCTAGAGGGCTAGGTGAACTGTCCTGTTTGGGGTTGGGTTCTAGAGGGCTAGGTGAACTGTCCTGTCTGGGGTTGGGTTCTAGAGGGCTAGGTGAACTGTCCTGTTTGGGGTTGGGTTCTAGAGGGCTAGGTGAACTGTCCTGTTTGGGGTTGGGTTCTAGAGGGCTAGGTGAACTGTCCTGTCTGGAGTTGGTTTAGGTGGGACTGGGATGTCGCTATGGTTTACTCGCGGGTGTCTGAGTAAAAACCTTCACAATAAACCCATGTAATATAGCCTACACCTTCACAATAAACCCATGTAATATAGCCTACACCTTCACAATAAAACCATTATTTATTTTAGACAGATCTAAAGAAGCATGATATGAAGAAAATGTAGTCTATTTCAGAAGAACAGAATAGCATCCTCTGAGTTGTCCTTATGTTAGGTCCTGATCTGGCTATGCCATATGGCTGTGGGCTACACTAGATCATTTAGCAGACAAGATTTGCTTAGAATTATTTTATAGTATGAAGAATACAAATAAGTTATAAAAGTCACTGCTATAATAATAATAATAATAATAATAATAAGTTATTACAGTCACTGCTATAGCGGTAATATGTTATAACAGTCACTGCTATAGTGGTAATATGTTATAACAGTCACTGCTATAGTGGTAATATGTTATAACAGTCACTGCTATAGTGGTAATATGTTATAACAGTCACTGCTATAGTGGTAATATGTTATAACAGTCACTGCTATAGTGGTAATATGTTATAACAGTCACTGCTATAGTGGTAATATGTTATAACAGTCACTGCTATAGTGGTAATACGTTATAACAGTCACTGCTATAGTGGTAATATGTTATAACAGTCCCTGCTATAGTGGTAATATGTTATAACAGTCACTGCTATAGTGGTAATACGTTATAACAGTCACTGCTATAGTGGTAATATGTTATAACAGTCACTGCTATAGTGGTAATATGTTATAACAGTCACTGCTATAGTGGTAATACGTTATAACAGTCACTGCTATAGTGGTAATATGTTATAACAGTCCCTGCTATAGTGGTAATATGTTATAACAGTCCCTGCTATAGTGGTAATACGTTATAACAGTCACTGCTATAGTGGTAATATGTTATAACAGTCACTGCTATAGCGGTAATATGTTATAACAGTCACTGCTATAGTGGTAATATGTTATAACAGTCCCTGCTATAGTGGTAATACGTTATAACAGTCACTGCTATAGTGGTAATACGTTATAACAGTCACTGCTATAGTGGTAATACGTTATAACAGTCACTGCTATAGTGGTAATATGTTATAACAGTCCCTGCTATAGTGGTAATATGTTATAACAGTCCCTGCTATAGTGGTAATATGTTATAACAGTCACTGCTATAGTGGTAATACGTTATAACAGTCACTGCTATAGTGGTAAAACTAACAGGTCTGTGAGAGCCGGAATTCTTACTGGTTGGTAGGTGATCAAATACTTATGTCATGCAATAAAATGCAAATTAATTACTTAAGAATCATTAAATGTGATTTTCTGGATTTTTGTTTTAGATTCCGTCTCTCACAGTTGAAGTGTAACTATGATAAAAATCACAGACCTCTACATGCTTTGGAAGTAGGAAAACCTGCAAAACCCCTTGACTTATTCCACACTTGTTGTGTTTGTCTGAATTCAGAATGGATTAATTTTTCTTCCACCCATCTACACACAATACCCCATAATGACAAAGTCAAATATCTCATTTCCATAAGTATTCAGACCCCTGAATCCATACTTTCTAGAAGCCCCTTTAGCAGCGATTACAGCTGGGAGTCTTTCTGGGTAAGTCTCTAAGAGCTTTCCACACCTGGATTGTGCAACATTTGCCCGTTATTCTTTTCAAAATTCTTCAAGCTCTGTCAAATTGGTTGTTGATCATTGCTAGACAACCATTTTCAGGTCTTGCCATAGATTTTCAAGTAGATTTAAGTCTAAAACTCAGCCACTCAGGAACATTCACTGTGTTCTTGGTAAGCAACTCCAGTGTATATTTGGCCTTGTGTTTTAAGTTATTGTCCTGCTGACAGGTGAATTAATCTCCCAGTGTCTGGGGGAAAGCAGACTGAACCAGGTTTTCCTCTAGTCTCCCAGTGTCTGGTGGACAGCAGACTGAACCAGGGTTTCCTCTAGTCTCCCAGTGTCTGGTGGACAGCAGACTGGACCAGGGTTTCCTCTAGTCTCCCAGTGTCTGGTGGACAGCAGACTGAACCAGGTTTTCCTCTAGTCTCCCAGTGTCTGGTGGACAGCAGACTGAACCAGATACTCCTCTAGTCTCCCAGTGTCTGGTGGACAGCAGACTGAACCAGGGTTTCCTCTAGTCTCCCAGTGTCTGGTGGACAGCAGACTGAACCAGGGTTTCCTCTAGTCTCCCAGTGTCTGGTGGACAGCAGACTGAACCAGGGTTTCCTCTAGTCTCCCAGTGTCTGGTGGACAGCAGACTGAACCAGGGTTTCCTCTAGTCTCCCAGTGTCTGGTGGACAGCAGACTGAACCAGGGTTTCCTCTAGTCTCCCAGTGTCTGGTGGACAGCAGACTGAACCAGGGTTTCCTCTAGTCTCCCAGTGTCTGGTGGACAGCAGACTGAACCAGGTTTTCCTCTAGTCTCCCAGTGTCTGGTGGACAGCAGACTGAACCAGGGTTTCCTCTAGTCTCCCAGTGTCTGGTGGACAGCAGACTGAACCAGGTTTTCCTCTAGTCTCCCAGTGTCTGGTGGAAAGCAGACTGAACCAGGGTTTCCTCTAGTCTCCCAGTGTCTGGTGGACAGCAGACTGAACCAGGGTTTCCTCTAGTCTCCCAGTGTCTGGTGGACAGCAGACTGAACCAGGGTTTCCTCTAGTCTCCCAGTGTCTGGTGGAAAGCAGACTGAACCAGGGTTTCCTCTAGTCTCCCAGTGTCTGGTGGAAAGCAGACTGAACCAGGGTTTCCTCTAGTCTCCCAGTGTCTGGTGGAAAGCAGACTGAACCAGGGTTTCCTCTAGTCTCCCAGTGTCTGGTGGACAGCAGACTGAACCAGGGTTTCCTCTAGTCTCCCAGTGTCTGGTGGACAGCAGACTGAACCAGGGTTTCCTCTAGTCTCCCAGTGTCTGGTGGAAAGCAGACTGAACCAGGGTTTCCTCTAGTCTCCCAGTGTCTGGTGGACAGCAGACTGAACCAGGGTTTCCTCTAGTCTCCCAGTGTCTGGTGGACAGCAGACTGAACCAGGGTTTCCTCTAGTCTCCCAGTGTCTGGTGGAAAGCAGACTGAACCAGGGTTTCCTCTAGAATGTTGCCGGTGCTTAGCTCCATTACATTTCTTTTTTATCCTGAAAAACTCCCCAGTCCTTAACGATGACAATCATACCCATAACATGATGCAGCCACCACTATGCTTGAAAATATGGAGAGTGGTACTCAGTAATGTGTTGTATTTGCCCCAAACATAACATTTTGTATTCAGGAGAAAAAATGAATTGCTTTGCCACATCTTTTGCAGTGTTACTTTAGTGCCTTATTGCAAACAGGATGCATGTTTTGCTATATTTTTATTCTGTACAGGCTTCCTTCTTTTCAATCAGTCAATTAGGTTAGTATTGTGGAGTAACTACAATGTTGGTGATCCATCCTCAGTTTTCTCCTATCACAGCCATTAAACTCTGTAACTGTTTTAAAGTCACCATTGGCCTCATGGTGAAATCCCTGAGCAGTTTCCTTCCTCTGCGAGTTAGGAAGGATGCCTGTATCTTTGTAGTGACTGGGTGTATTGATACACCATCCACAGTGTAAATAATAACTTCACCATGCTCAAAGGAATATGCCTTTTTGTATTTTTACCCATCTACCAATAGGTGCCCTTCTTTGAGAGGGATGAGAAAACCTCCCTGGTCTTTTTGGTTGAATCTGTTTGAAATTCAGTCCTCGACTGAGGGACCTTACAGATAATGTGTATGGTACAGAGATGAGGTAGTCGTTCAAAAATCACGTTCAACACTATTGAACACAGAGTGAGTCCATGCAACTTAAAATGTGACTTGTTAAGCATATTTTTACTCCTGAATTTATTCAGGCTTGCCATAACAAAGGGGTTGAATACTTGGAAAAACATAATTCCACTTTGCCATTATGGGGTAGTGTGTAGCCAGTGACAAAACAATTACCAATAATCCATTTTAAACTCCGGCTGTAACAACAACATGGGAAAAAGTCAAGAGGTGTGAATCCTTTCTGAAGGCACCGTACCTACCGGCTCTCTAAAAGGCTGGGGAAGCAATACTTTCCTGTGGATGTTTTGTCTCAAATTTCAAGCAGCTGAAGGACAAACCGCACAGACAACCGATAGAGTAAGTTTAAAAGTCATTTAATTCAACATTCTGGATTGGAAGGAACATTCACATAATTTTGCAGGCATTAGTTTCAGACTGTATATACCAATGAATGGTGTATTAGCCCTGATTAATCAGCCTACCCTTATTGCTACTATTATTAATGTCCCTCGCAATAGCATTCTACATCCCTGCTCTGACAAAACAACAACCTCTGTTGAGTCCAATGTCTATATTAGTGCTAGGCAGTCTCAACCCTTTAACCTTCTGAAATGATGCCAGAGGATAAACAATGTGTCACTAGAACAGAGCTCGGACGGAGCGACTCCAGCTCCTAGGGGCCCCAAAGACTTCAGCCTTTATAGTTATGGTGCTAAATAACACAAGCAAACATGAACTAAAAAGATGTAGACTTTATTTGGAATCAGCGGGGCACACAGTTTGCTATAAACATCCACAGGTATGTTATGGCTTGGTGGTCATCATGTTACACTATAGAATAATGTTCAGAATGAGACATGCAGAATCAACGTGGGCAAACCGCTAAATCCTTCGCTCTATTATTCCAATCAGGTAGATGGTTTATTATGGTAACACAAAGCCAATAAGCCACAACGAGCAGTGTGATTTGCCATATGGAAGAATGTAGGAATCTAAAAATGTAGAGATCCGTTCTCATAACATCAAGAAGAAGTCCTTTGACACAATGGGACGGGTGTCTGTCTTCTGGACGTTATTTGGACTTGAGGTCATGAACTTCCTTGTCAGCTGCCTTTCTCTGCTTCTGCTGCATTATCTCTGCATCCCTACAAGGAATGGGGTGCATGTGAGATGCAACAACTTCAGTCCATATAATATAACTCTTTGGGCCAGTTTCCCGGAGCCAGATAACACCTACTCCTGGAAAAGAAAGCTCAATGGAGAATCTCCAGGACTAGGCTCCATCTGGGTCCCAGGAAACCACACCTTTATTATTCAACTGAAATCAATCATATGAAGGATTCCTTTGTGACAAATACACAGCTAAGAGGGGTGCAATGAAAATTGAGCTTTAGATTCAAGCTTTAGGTCAGGTGCATAAAGACTGAATACTATCTAGATACCTCAGCTTGTATAAAGACTGAATACTATCTAGATACCACAGCTTGTATAAAGACTGAATACTATCTAGATACCTCAGCTTGTATAAAGACTGAATACCATCTAGATACCTCAGCTTGTATAAAGACTGAATACTATCTAGATACCACAGCTTGTATAAAGACTGAATACTATCTAGATACCTCAGCTTGTATAAAGACTGAATACTATCTAGATACCTCAGCTTGTATAAAGACTGAATACCATCTAGATACCTCAGCTTGTATAAAGACTGAATACTATCTAGATACCTCAGCTTGTATAAAGACTGAATACCATCTAGATACCTCAGCTTGTATAAAGACTGAATACCATCTAGATACCACAGCTTGTATAAAGACTGAATACTATCTAGATACCTCAGCTTGTATAAAGACTGAATACTATCTAGATACCTCAGCTTGTATAAAGACTGAATACTATCTAGATACCTCAGCTTGTATAAAGACTGAATACTATCTAGATACCACAGCTTGTATAAAGACTGAATACTATCTAGATACCTCAGCTTGTATAAAGACTGAATACCATCTAGATACCTCAGCTTGTATAAAGACTGAATACCATCTAGATACCACAGCTTGTATAAAGACTGAATACTATCTAGATACCTCAGCTTGTATAAAGACTGAATACTATCTAGATACCTCAGCTTGTATAAAGACTGAATACTATCTAGATACCACAGCTTGTATAAAGACTGAATACCATCTAGATACCTCAGCTTGTATAAAGACTGAATACCATCTAGATACCTCAGCTTGTATAAAGACTGAATACCATCTAGATACCTCAGCTTGTATAAAGACTGAATACTATCTAGATACCTCAGCTTGCGGGCAGCAGCAGACAACCCATTCTCAGTCTTCTTGCCCTTGGTCTGGTCGGCTTGCTTCTTGGCATTCTTGGCCCGGGCAAGTTCACGCTGGTTTCCTCCTGCAACCCAGAGAAACACAACAACAAAAGAGGATGAGAATGTGCGTTACACAGGAGACGACAGTGTAATCATAGGCCACACGCTCTTCTCAATTTACATCAACAACACAGCTCAGGCAGTAGGAAGCTCTCCCATCCATTTACACCAACAACACAGCTCAGGCAGTAGGAAGCTCTCCCATCCATTTACACCAACAACACAGCTCAGGCAGTAGGAAGCTCTCCCATCCATTTACACCAACAACACAGCTCAGGCAGTAGGAAGCTCTCCCATCCATTTACACCAACAACATAGCTCAGGCAGTAGGAAGCTCTCCCATCCATTTACACCAACAACACAGCTCAGGCAGTAGGAAGCTCTCCCATCCATTTACACCAACAACACAGCTCAGGCAGTAGGAAGCTCTCCCATCCATTTACACCAACAACACAGCTCAGGCAGTAGGAAGCTCTCCCATCCATTTACACCAACAACACAGCTCAGGCAGTAGGAAGCTCTCCCATCCATTTACACCAACAACACAGCTCAGGCAGTAGGAAGCTCTCCCATCCATTTACACCAACAACATAGCTCAGGCAGTAGGAAGCTCTCCCATCCATTTACACCAACAACATAGCTCAGGCAGTAGGAAGCTCTCCCATCCATTTACACCAACAACACAGCTCAGGCAGTAGGAAGCTCTCCCATCCATTTACACCAACAACACAGCTCAGGCAGTAGGAAGCTCTCCCATCCATTTACACCAACAACACAGCTCAGGCAGTAGGAAGCTCTCCCATCCATTTACACCAACAACACAGCTCAGGCAGTAGGAAGCTCTCCCATCCATTTACACCAACAACACAGCTCAGGCAGTAGGAAGCTCTCCCATCCATTTACACCAACAACACAGCTCAGGCAGTAGGAAGCTCTCCCATCCATTTACACCAACAACACAGCTCAGGCAGTAGGAAGCTCTCCCATCCATTTACATCAACAACATAGCTCAGGCAGTAGGAAGCTCTCCCATCCATTTATATGCAGATGATACAGTCTTATACTCAGCTGGCCCCTCCCTGGATTTGGTGTGAAACGCTCTACAACAAAGCTTTCTTAGTGTCCAGCAAGCTTTCTCTGCCCTTAACCTTGTTCTGAACACCTCCAAAACAAAGGTCATGTGGTTTGGTAAGAAGAATGTCCCTCTCCCCACCGGTGTGATTACTACCTCTGAGGGTTCAGAGCTTGAGGTAGTCACCTCATACGAGTCCTTGGGAGTACGGCTAGACGGTCCACTGTCCTTCACTCAGCACATATCCAAGCTGCAGGCTAAGGTTAAATCTAGACTTGGTTTCCTCTATCGTAATCACTCCTCTTCCACCCCAGCTGCCAAACTAACCCTGATTCAGATGACCATCCTACCCATGCTAGATTACGGAGACGTCATTTATAGATCAGCAGGTAAGGGTGCTCTCGAGCGGCTAGATGTTCTTTACCATTCAGCCATCAGATTTGCCACCAATGCTCCTTATAGGACACATCACTGCACTCTATACTCCTCTGTAAACTGGTCATCTCTGTATACCCATCGCAAGACCCACTGGTTGATGCTTATTTATAAAACCCTCTTAGGCCTCACTCCCCCGTATCTGAGATACCTCCTGCAGCCCTCATCCTCCACATACAACACCCGTTCTGCCAGTCACATTCTGTTAAAGGTCCCCAAAGCACACACATCCCTGGGTCGCTCCTCTTTTCAGTTCGCTGCAGCTAGCGACTGGAACGAGCTGCAAAAAACACTCAAACTGGACAGTTTTATCTCCATCTCTTCATTCAAAGACTCAATCATGGACACTCTTACTGCCAGTTGTGGCTGCTTCATGTGATGTATTGTTGTCTCTACCTTCTTGCCCCTTGTGCTATTGTCTGTGCCCAATAATGTTTGTGCCATGTTTTGTGCTGCTACCATGTTGTGCTGCTACCATGTTGTATTGCTACCATGTTGTTGTCATGTTATGTTGCTGCCATGCTGTTGTCTTTGATCTCTCTTAATTTGTTTATTTTACCTTTATTTAACTAGGCAAGTCAGTTAAGAACAAATTCTTATTTACAATGACGGCCTACACCGGCCAAACCCGGACGACGCTGTAGTGTTGTGGTGTCTCTCTTGTCGTGATGTGTGTTTTGTCCTTTTGGTAGGCCGTCATTTTAAATAAGAATGTGTTCTTAACTGACTTGCCTCGTTAAATAAAGGTTCAATAGAAGACGGTACAGTAGCTAGTACATTAGTAACCAGTCAGTTACTTCACATTACCGCCAGCGTGGCGTGGTGGCCGTGGAGCGCTCCATCCTTCACATTACCGCCAGCGTGGCGTGGTGGCCGTGGAGCGCTCCATCCTTCACATTACCGCCAGCGTGGCCTGGTGGCCGTGGAGCGCTCCATCCTTCACATTACCGCCAGCGTGGCGTGGTGGCCGTGGAGCGCTCCATCCTTCACATTACCGCCAGCGTGGCGTGGTGGCCGTGGAGCGCTCCATCCTTCACATTACCGCCAGCGTGGCCTGGTGGCCGTGGAGCGCTCCATCCTTCACATTACCGCCAGCGTGGCGTGGTGGCCGTAGAGCGCTCCATCCTTCACATTACCGCCAGCGTGGCGTGGTGGCCGTAGAGCGCTCCATCCTTCACATTACCGCCAGCGTGGCGTGGTGGCCGTGGAGCGCTCCATCCATCACATTACCGCCAGCGTGGCGTGGTGGCCGTGGAGCGCTCCGTCCTTCACATTACCGCCAGCGTGGCGTGGTGGCCGTGGAGCGCTCCATCCTTCACATTACCGCCAGCGTGGCGTGGTGGCCGTGGAGCGCTCCATCCTTCACATTACCGCCAGCGTGGCGTGGTGGCCGTGGAGCGCTCCGTCCTTCACATTACCGCCAGCGTGGCGTGGTGGCCGTGGAGCGCTCCATCCTTCACATTACCGCCAGCGTGGCGTGGTGGCCGTGGAGCGCTCCATCCTTCACATTACCGCCAGCGTGGCGTGGTGGCCGTGGAGCGCTCCGTCCTTCACATTACCGCCAGCGTGGCGTGGTGGCCGTGGAGCGCTCCGTCCTTCACATTACCGCCAGCGTGGCCTGGTGGCCGTGGAGCGCTCCATCCTTCACATTACCGCCAGCGTGGCGTGGTGGCCGTGGAGCGCTCCATCCTTCACATTACCGCCAGCGTGGCGTGGTGGCCGTAGAGCGCTCCATCCATCCATCCATCCATCCATCCATCCATCCACACACAAAGACACAAACAAACCGACCAACACAGCCGATGGTCGGCCTGAAAACCACGGAAGGCGCACGTCGGAATCCGGGAGAAAGAGAGCGCGCTTGTTTGATATGGAAAAGCATGGCGGTAGATATTGATGAAGAAGAACATCAAGACGAAGCAGCTGATTTACAGGTGGGATGCACTGTTCAGCGCTACATCCCCAGGGGTTCGTGCTGATTGGACGGCGATTGTGACAGCCAATTAAATGGCGTCCCTTGACAAGACAAGAACAAGATGTATGTCAGGAGAAGTGCAGTATTATCATAAGGAGACGTATACTTGGAATACGGAGGAGTGGAGGGAAAAAGAGGCAGAGGAGGTCTAAGAGAGAGAGAGAGAGAGGAAGAGGGTGAGATTGAGTCGGTTAAAAGTGGCAGAAAAAAGGGAGAAGGTTTGTTAAAGAAGAATGGTAGAATGTGTAAGCAGAGTGAGCTGAAGACAGGAGGAGAAATGGAAGAGAATGAGGGTGAATTATCGGAGGTGGAAGGTGTGGTGAAGTATCGGAGGTGGAAGGTGTGGTGAAGTATCGGAGGTGGAAGGTGTGGTGAAATATCGGAGGTGGTAGGTGTGGTGAAGTATCGGAGGTGGTAGGTGTGGTGAAGTATCGGAGGTGGAAGGTGTGGTGAAGTATCGGAGGTGGAAGGTGTGGTGAAGTATCGGAGGTGGTAGGTGTGGTGAAGTATCGGAGGTGGTAGGTGTGGTGAAGTATCGGAGGTGGTAGGTGTGGTGAAGTATCGGAGGTGGTAGGTGTGGTGAAGTATCGGAGGTGGAAGGTGTGGTGAAGTATCGGAGGTGGTAGGTGTGGTGAAGTATCGGAGGTGGTAGGTGTGGTGAAGTATCGGAGGTGGAAGGTGTGGTGAAGTATCGGAGGTGGAAGGTGTGGTGAAGTATCGGAGGTGGTAGGTGTGGTGAAGTATCGGAGGTGGTAGGTGTGGTGAAGTATCGGAGGTGGAAGGTGTGGTGAAGTATCGGAGGTGGTAGGTGTGGTGAAGTATCGGAGGTGGTAGGTGTGGTGAAGTATCGGAGGTGGAAGGTGTGGTGAAGTATCGGAGGTGGAAGGTGTGGTGAAGTATCGGAGGTGGAAGGTGTGGTGAAGTATCGGAGGTGGAAGGTGTGGTGAAGTATCGGAGGTGGAAGGTGTGGTGAAGTGCTCGGAGCCCGAGGCCTGCACCGAGGGTCAGGATGAAGATGAGTCTGTGACAGTAGGAGGGAAGTTTGTGGAAAAAGTGGACCCTTTCCTTTTGGCTGATCCCTTTGTAGTTTCAGGGTGTGTGAAAACAGAGTTGGGTGCTGTGGAATCGGTGAGGGTAACCAGAAGTGGTCTGGTGATAATTGGTTCTGCTGGTCAGCGGGAGCAGGCGCTCCATGTTAAATTAATGGGGACAAGAGATGTGAATTGTGTTGCTCTCAAGAAAAGGGCGCCATTGAAAGGCGTGATTACTGGGATAGCGGTAAATGTGAAAGCTGACCAACTGAAGGGGAAGATTCCCGGTGTTTGTGATGCTCGTCATTTGGTGCGACCCAGACAGGCTGGTGTGACTGGAGAAACAGAAGAGTCATTGTCTGTTCTTTTGAGTTTTGAAGTTGAGTCTTTGACCGACAGTTACTATGATTATGTTGTTAGGATATATAAAAGTTATCCTGTACAAGCTTTTGTGCCGAATACATTACGTTGGTACAGGTGTCAAGCTTATGGGCATGTGGCAGCAGTGTGTAGGAGGGAGATTCCAAGGTGTGAGAAGTGTGCAGAAGGGCATGAGACAAAGGAATGTGAAGCAGTGGGGAAAGTAGTGGTATGTGCTAATTGTAGGGGTGGCCATGGGGCTGGGGATCAGACATGTCCCATGCCAGAGAGGAAGGTTGAGGTTTCCAGGGTTACAGTAGTGAAGAAGTTGTCATATGCTGAGGCAGGGAAGAAAGTAGAGGAAGATGGGTCAAGGGGGAGGGATCCTGAGAGGAGTGGTGGGAGTAGTAGATCTGTACCAGTACAGAGGGATAAACCAACAAGTGATATATGTTTCAGTAAGATTAGATTTTTGGCATTTATAGCAATGGTTATCAACTGTACTGCAGGGATGAAATGCAAGTCACAGAAAATAGAGGTAGTGGTGGCAGCTGCAGAGAGGTATTTGGGTGTGCGAGACTTGACATCAGAAGAGTTACAGTGGCGGTGTCCAGTCCTTTCAGGCTGTTGGCCTGAAGTAGGAATAAATATAATTAAATAGTGGAGTATGGTATTTATTATTATTTTGTATGTTTTGTGAGTGTAGTGTTAGATGGTATTAATATTATTTTTAAATTGTTTTATTATTTTTAAAGCAAAGTATAAGGGAGTTATACTCCAGTCTAGTAGGTGGCGGTAATGCAACATTTATTGGATGCCAACCGCCGTTAAACCTCATCGAAGAAGAAGACCGCCCTACTATTTCACACACAACTGGTCCAGAGCTACAAGTTAGCTGGCTAGCTAAATTCGCTAACATTAGGCCACCAACGTGTCATTTAGGCGAAGGAAATGCGATAATAGACCAATGGCTGGCTGTGTTTGGCTGGAGATCATGTAGATAGCCAACGTTAAAGAAAGCTGGCTAGCTATTAACGTAGCTAACTTAGCCTTACTAGCTAGCCCTTCCTAGAACGCCTCTGGCCAGAGCACAACGCTTTCGCCATGGATGGCGTAGAGGCGGTAGGTAGAAATGATCCGCTAGCAAACTAACCGAAATGATATAACACATGAAATAAAGCCAATCGTACAGTTAAAGAATATGGTGATACCCACTGGTCATTGTGATGTTTTCAGAATGGCAGATAAGCTCACCCAAAGGGCCGCTCCCTCCTCGCTGGTAGCTGCCTTCCTGAACGTGACGTCAGCAGCCAATACGGTACAGAAATCTCGCGATATCACAGCTGACCAGACAGACGAGAAGAGGAATGTACAACATCATCTTTGGTGTTATCGAACATGTTCTGCAGATGTGAAACATCTAAATAATTGTTCAAATGCTCCATTGCAATAAGTGTAAATGTGGTGGCAAAGTACAATTTAATAGTATTTAACATTTTTAACATTTTAGTCATTTAGCAGACGCTCTTATCCAGAGCGACTTACAGTTAGTGAGTGCATACATTTTTCATACTTTAATTTAAATGCTTCAATAGGCTATTATTATTACTACAAATTATAAAATATTTATTCATTTTCAAAACAGCTAGTCACACATTAATCACAATGTATCTTTCACCTGAAGATATGTAACAATTCCCCATTAATGGGATACAGTGTTACATGTAGGCCTACAGCAGAGGGCAGTGTAACCAGCCACATGAAACAGCAGTACTGGAGCCCACAGACACAGAGTACTGGAGCCCACAGACACAGAGTACTGGAGCCCACAGACACAGAGTACTGGAGCCCACAGACACATAGTACTGGACCCACAGACACAGAGTACTGGAGCCCACAGACACAGAGTACTGGAGCCCACAGACACATAGTACTGGAGCCCACAGACACAGAGTACTGGAGCCCACATACACAGAGTACTGGAGCCCACAGACACATAGTACTGGACCCACAGACACAGAGTACTGGAGCCCACAGACACAGAGTACTGGAGCCCACAGACACATAGTACTGGACCCACAGACACAGAGTACTGGAGCCCACAGACACAGAGTACTGGAGCCCGCAGACACAGAGTACTGGAGCCCACAGACACATAGTACTGGAGCCCACAGACACATAGTACTGGCCCACAGACACAGAGTACCGGAGCCCACAGACACAGAGTACTGGAGCCCACAGACACATAGTACTGGAGCCCATAGACACATAGTACTGGAGCCCACAGACACATAGTACTGGAGCCCACAGACACAGAGTACTGGAGCCCGCAGACACAGAGTACTGGAGCCCACAGAACATAGTACTGGAGCCCACAGACACATAATACTGGAGCCCACAGACACATAGTACTGGAGCCCACAGACACATAGTACTGGAGCCCACAGACACAGAGTACCGGAGCCCACAGACACATAGTACTGGCCCACAGACACAGAGTACTGGAGCCCACAGACACAGAGTACCGGAGCCCACAGACACAGAGTACTGGAGCCCACAGACACAGAGTACCGGAGCCCACAGACACATAGTACTGGCCCACAGACACAGAGTACTGGAGCCCACAGACACAGAGTACCGGAGCCCACAGACACAGAGTACTGGAGCCCACAGACACAGAGTACTGGAGCCCACAGACACAGAGTACTGGAGCCCACAGACACATAATACTGGAGCCCACAGACACATAGTACTGGAGCCCACAGACACATAGTACTGGAGCCCACAGACACAGAGTACCGGAGCCCACAGACACATAGTACTGGCCCACAGACACAGAGTACTGGAGCCCACAGACACAGAGTACCGGAGCCCACAGACACAGAGTACTGGAGCCCACAGACACAGAGTACCGGAGCCCACAGACACATAGTACTGGCCCACAGACACAGAGTACTGGAGCCCACAGACACAGAGTACCGGAGCCCACAGACACAGAGTACTGGAGCCCACAGACACATAGTACTGGAGCCCATAGACACATAGTACTGGACCCACAGACACAGAGTACCGGAGCCCACAGACACATAGTACCGGAGCCCACAGACACAGTCTTCAGTCCGACTGACCAGGTATATCATTAAACACTTAGCTCATAGTTTAGTTATGTTGGTTGTTGACCAATTCCAAATGAGCTCTATGTATTGGAACATGATTTAGTCTAAAGGAAAAGTCCCAGTTAACGTAGCCAAGTCATTTTAACAATGGAAAAGAGGAAGGAGGAGCTCCAGTTGTATTTCCTGGTCAAAACCACACATTGTTTCCAACGCACAGTTTTATGGGAAAATATTTCTGTTGATGAAGTAGATATCTGGAAATTGAAGGAATCCAGACTTGGTTAAGCTGCAGAAATATGCAGATGAAGACTCAAAAATAGCTCTGAATCTCACAACCAATTTATCGCTGCCTAAAGTCTGTCTGTGTAATTGAGTTGACTCTGACTCCAATGAGCAAAGTTGTTATTCATATGTCATTGAGTTGTTGTCCTCTTAAATGCATGTTGGATGTTTCTGCATCTAGAAGTTAATGGACCATTCTGCTAGTTCTGAATACAGGACATGGTGTTATAAATCCATTGTCCCAATAGTTGATGGTGAGCACTAACCTAAAACGTGCTTGATGTTGTTGAGACAGGGATAAGGAAAATATTTCATTGGGGTTTTCAAGTGGGCATCTTCCATCTGAAATGTTTCATTGATGAGCCCACAACAACAAACTCAGCATGCCACATCCTCTTCCTCTATCCACAGGATCCATCCTCTTCCTCTATCCACAGGATCCATCCTCTTCCTCTATCCACAGGATCCATCCTCTTCCTCTATCCACATGATCCAGCCTCTTCCTCTATCCACAGGATCCATCCTCTTCCTCTATCCACAGGATCCATCCTCTTCCTCTATCCACATGATCCATCCTCTTCCTCTATCCACAGGATCCATCCTCTTCCTCTATCCACAGGATCCATCCTCTTCCTCTATCCACAGGATCCATCCTCTTCCTCTATCCACAGGATCCATCCTCTTCCTCTATCCACAGGATCCTCCCATGCTTCTTGACTTGGGTTTATCTTCTTTCTGGCACACTTGATGTTATCCTAACCCTTTCAAATCAAATCAAATGTTATTTGTCACATACACGTGTTTAGCAGATGTTATAGCAGGTGTAGCGAAATGCTTGTGCTTCTAGCTCTGACAGTGCAGTAATATCTAACAAGTAATATCTAACAATTTCACAACATATACCCAAATACACACAAAAAAGTAAGGAATGGGATTTAAGAATATATACATATATGGACAAGCAATGACAGAGCGGCATGGACTAAGATACAGTAGAATATTATAGAACAGAATGCAGTATATACATATGAGATGAGTAGTGCAAGATATGTAAACATTATTAAAGTGACTAGTGTTCCATTTCTTAAAGTGGCCAGTGATTTCAATAGGCAGCAGCAGCCTCTAATGTGCTAGTGATGGCTATTTAACAGTCTGATGGCCTTGAGGTAGAAGCTGTTTTTCATTCTCTCGGTCCCAGCGTTGATGCACCTGTACTGACCTCGCCTTCTGGATGATAGCGGGGTGAACAGGCAGTGGCTCGGGTGGTTGATGTCCTTGATTATCCTTTTGGCCTTCCTGTGACATCGGGTGCTGTATGTGTCTTGGAGGGCGGGTAGTTTGACCCCGGTAATGCGTTCGGCAGACCGCACCACCCTCGGGAGAGCCCTGCGGTTGCGGGCGGTGCAGTTGCCATACCAGGCGGTGATACAGCCCGACAGGATGCTCTCAATTGTGCATCTGTAAAAGTTTGTGAGTGTTTTAGGTGCCAAGCCAAATTTCTTCAGCCTCCTGAGGTTGAAGAGGCTCTGTTGCGCCTTCTTCACCACACTTTCCCTGCAGACGTCTTGTGCATGTTGCAGTTGTGGTCTTGGTTATCTGTCGTCCATGCACGCCCTGATGGGTTGTAGATGCACTCCGGACTTCAGTCGCTCACCACCCACTTTGTTGATCTGATTATCACCTCCATAGCCCATGGTGCAACCTGCCTTTATAACCATCTGCAGGTACTGCCATGTGGTGGTGAACTCTGGTGTTGTGAAGCAGAGTTGCAGGTCTTTGGAAGTAGGCCTTGACAATGTTTGTGATGGACTCTGGAACCTTGAAGAAATCGAATGCTGCCCAGAGGAGGTTGTGTGGAACTGAGCCATATGCATTGGCGACAGTGGCGATTTTAGCATGTAAATCTTGGTGAGGCAAACAAAACAAAAAAGTGGGATGCATGCCAGCAAAGCCACAACACAACACTAGACAATACATTAATTGCACTGTAACGGTGACAAACTGAGCCCCCAAACTGGTAGGGCCTACATAAAGCTGTCTCAACAGCAGAGTCCCAACACCTTACCACTGCTACACCTGGCTATCAGCGGAGCCTTGTCTGGCAGCGAAACAGTTCATTCAGCCTCATTTACTGCCTTTAAAAAAAACATAGCTGATATGGCTGACTTGCCTAAACAAATGTGGTTTCTACTGACAATTGAGATGTACAAACTATGGAAAAAGGGGACGACGAGCGGATAAGAGGCAATCCGTAATATCGATTAACCTCTACTGGATAGGTGTCCCTAAATCGGGACAGTTGTTGCTCAATATGGATAATGTGACTACAATGACTTTGTAAACAAAAAGCAAATTTTCACGGACATATACATATCTTATATGGGCTGAAAGCTTAAACTATTGTTCATCTAACTGCAGTGTTCAATTTACAGTAGCTATTACAGCGAAAAAATACCATGCTATTGTTTGAAGATAGTGCACAACAACAAAACACTTTTATTTATTTTTACATTTTAGTCATTTAGCAGACGCTCTTATCCAGAGCGACTTACAGTGCATCTAGTGCATACATTATTTTTTAAATGTTCATACCCCCGTGGGAATCGAACCCACTACATCCCTGCCGGCCATTCCCTCCTCTACCCTGGACGACGCTGAGCCAATTGTGTGCCGCCCCATGGGTCTCCCGGTCGCGGCCGGCTACGACAGAGCCTGGATTCGAACCAGGATCTCTAGTGGCACAGCTAGCACTCCAATGCAGTGCCTTACACCACTGCGCCCGGGCCCCACCCCTGTCCCAAAGCACTCACAGGCGGCCCAGTCCTCACGCAGCAGTCCCTCCCAGCTGCAGTCAGAGCAAGATATGTTCACCCCTCCGCGTCCAGACTGCAAATGAATCGCGCATGCAGGAAGCCGCCGCTTTCCCACCCTGGCTGATCCCACCCTGGCTGATCCCGCCCTGGCTGATCCCACCCTGGCTGATCCCACCCTGGCTAATCCCACCGCTGGCTGATCCCGCCCTGGCTGATCCCACCGCTGGCTGATCCCACCGCTGGCTGATCCCACCGCTGCCTTACATTCAGATGTAAATGTAGGGTGTTTCTTACCCACTTTTTGTCTCTCCTACAGTGTTATTCCTCTCTCCTACAGTGTTATTCCTCTCTCCTACAGCGTTATTCCTCCCTCCTACAGCGTTATTCCTCTCTCCTACAGCGTTATTCCTCTCTCCTACAGCGTTATTCCTCCCTCCTACAGCGTTATTCCTCTCTCCTACAGCGTTATTCCTCTCTCCTACAGCGTTATTCCTCTCTCCTACAGCGTTATTCCTCTCTCCTACAGCGTTATTCCTCTCTCCTACAGCGTTATTCCTCTCTCCTACAGCGTTATTCCTCTCTCCTACAGCGTTATTCCTCTCTCCTACAGCGTTATTCCTCTCTCCTACAGCGTTATTCCTCTCTCCTACAGCGTTATTCCTCTCTCCTACAGCGTCCATCACAATTACATGCACATGGCCAATGAAAGGTTCAATAAAATAAGTAATAGTGAACTTGAGTTCTTACTGAATCTTTTTAATCTTCTATAGTGCTAGAGACTCTGACTCAGATGACCTCTGGGAGCCAACACCAAAGAGACCACATTCAAGTCCTCCAGTAGAAACTGGTTCATTCAGTGGGACCCCTGCTGCTGTCTCTGGCTCCACACCCACCCCGCCCAGACATCTAGATGTGTGAAGGTTAGTGTCTTATGTAGGGAAGCTAATGATCCATCATGTATGACATTCCTGGGATTGTGTAAACTTGTATTTTTTATTACCGTATCAATTTACCAATTCGGCCACTTGGAGGCCA
This sequence comes from Coregonus lavaretus, assembly GCF_964263955.1. Lineage (NCBI taxonomy): Eukaryota > Metazoa > Chordata > Actinopteri > Salmoniformes > Salmonidae > Coregonus > Coregonus lavaretus. Next base: position 74,288 of record NW_028164075.1, read on the forward strand.
CTTGGGCAAACTCGTGAGGGACACCTGGGTGACTTCATACTAAATGTTATGTAGCTCGCTTGTTCTTGCAGTTATCAGTCTGAAACTTTGCACATACACTGTTGACCTCTTGTGGACACCATCTAAATTACCTCCAGATTCCCATCTGAATCTATGGCTTTTATTTTTCATGTCAAATATGATGCAACAAAAATAAAAATAGAAAACATATGTTTTTTTGTTTGTTTTATCTTTTACCAGATTGTGTTATGTTCTTCTACATTCATTTCACATTTCCACAAACTTCAAAGTGTTTCCTTTCAAATAGTACAAAGAATATGCATGTCCTTGCTTCAGGTCCTGAGCTACAGGCAGTTAGATTTGGGGATGACATTTTAGGAGGAAATTGAAAAGAAGGGTCTGATCCTTAAGAGGTTTAAGACATTAATGAGCGAGCTAGGATGGACCTAGTCAATATAACTATTTGTTTAGCACTTTTGAAATACACCAAGTCAGAACCGTAGTATAAATAAAGGGGCATATAAGCAGACAATGAAAGCTCTTACAATATTCAATGATGACATTTCTCTAAAACAGGTTATAGGCTACATGTGCACCACCAAGTCAGAACAGTAGGTGAAATTAAGAGGTGAAAATATACCAAATGATTAGGGTGAGGCACATGGGCTACTAACAGCTTACTACACAACATACACTTAGTATTACTTTCTTAGCTACAGTATACATATCTCCCTGGCATATTACATCATTTATGCAGCAGCATACAATACATTTGTGGACTCACCTTGTTGTGCTGTGCTCACTTGAACAGGAAGGTGGTGCGGCGGTTCTTCGTGGGCAAATTTTGTCATCAAAGTCTGGCATTTTCTGGATTTATGTTGCTTTCAAGACAACTGGGAACTCTGATAAAAACAAGGTCTAATCATGATGACGTCATTGATATTCAGGTCGTAGCTCTAGAAAGAGGCTCGAGTTCCGGATTTACAATTCCGAGTTGGATGACCGTTCAAAACGTGTTTTCCCAGTCGGAGCTCATTTTTACCTGACTTCCCTGTTGTCTTGAACTCACTGAAGTCAAGTTTTCGCAGTTCCAAGTTAACAGTTGTTTTGAGCACGGGACAAATCATGCTTCATTGACAGCATGGCCAATGTTGAATGTTTATCATTTTAAACTTGGAAAAGAGACCCTTAATCCCAGATTTGGGACCACACAGCAACTCCACTGAATAGCAGGCTAGTGATTGTGTTGCAATGCTTGCAGTTAGCCACTGTCACTGACTACTTCCAAACCACTCATTGTTGAATTTGCGATTTCCAACTTGTTGTGTAATGTTTATGTCCAATGGCCGAAGAGCACCGATACATTTTATCTATAATTTCTCTTCATTATTTCTCTTCATATGACAAGGATTAAAAAGGATTTGCCAGTAGATTGTCGACTTGATTTAGCTAAGACTTTGAAAGTATGATGTTGACATGATCAGTCCAATCAAAGCTACTGTAGCATTACTACAAAGGGTATATTACTTTGTTATATACCCTTTGTTGGCAATGACACAGGTCAAACGTTTTCTGTAAGTCTTCACAAGGTTTTCACACACTGTTGCTGGTATTTTGGCCTATTCCTCCATGCAGATCTCCTCTAGAGCAGTGATGTTTTGGGGCTGTCGCTGGGCAACACGGACTTTCAACTCCCTCCAAAGATGTTCTATGGGGTTGAGATCTGGAGACTGGCTAGGCCACTCCAGGACCTTGAAATGCTTCTTACGAAGCCACTCCTTCATTGCCACACCCGGGCGGTGTGTTTGGGATCATTGTCATGCTGAAAGACCCAGCCACGTTTCATCTTCAATGCCCATGCTGATGGAAGGAGGTTTTCACTCAAAATCTCACGATACATGGCCCCATTCATTCTTTCCTTTACACGGATCAGTCGTCCTGGTCCCTTTGCAGAAAAACAGCCCCAAAGCATGATGTTTCCACCCCCATGCTTCACAGTAGGTATGGTGTTCTTTGGATGCAACTCAGCATTCTTTGTCCTCCAAACACAACGAGTTGAGTTTTTACCAAAAAGTTCTATTTTGGTTTCATCTGACCATATGACATTCTCCCAATCCTCTTCTGGATCATCCAAATGCACTCTAGCAAACTTCAGACGGGCCTGGACATGTACTGGCTTAAGCAGGGGGACACGTCTGCACTGCAGGATTTGAGTCCCTGGCGGCGTAGTGTGTTACTGATGGTAGGCTTTGTTACTTTGGTCCCAGCTCTCTGCAGGTCATTCACTAGGCCCCCCCGTGTGGTTCTGGGATTTTTGTTCACCGTTCTTGTGATCATTTTGACCCCACGGGGTGAGATCTTGCGTGGAGCCCCAGATCGAGGGAGATTATCAGTGGTCTTGTATGTCTTCCATTTCCTAATAATTGCTCCCACAGTTGATTTCTTCAAACCAAGCTGCTTACCTATTGCAGATTCAGTCTTCCCAGCCTGGTGCAGGTCTACAATTTTGTTTCTGGTGTACTTTGACAGCTCTTTGGTCTTGGCCATAGTGGAGTTTGGAGTGTGACTGTTTGAGGTTGTGGACAGGTGTCTTTTATACTGATAACAAGTTCAAACAGGTGCCATTAATACAGGTAACGAGTGGAGGACAGAGGAGCCTCTTAAAGAAGAAGTTACAGGTCTGTGAGAGCCAGAAATCTTGCTTGTTTGTAGGTGACCAAATACTTATTTTCCACCATAATTTGCAAATAAATTCATTAAAAATCCTACAATGTGATTTTCTGGATTTTTTTCTTCTCAATTTGTCTGTCATAGTTGACGTGTACCTATGATGAAAATTACAGGCCTCTCTCATCTTTTTAAGTGGGAGAACTTGCACAATTGGTGGCTGACTAAATACTTTTTTTCCCCACTGTATAATGTGATTTTAAGTCATTTTATCTGTGGCCACTGACCTTGAGCCTTCTTGGATGGGCACTTCTAATGTAACTCTATGGCAGCACCCAAGGGGCTTGAATTTTCGAGTTCTACCCTTAGACTTGGCGGTGACGTACTGTCCCCACGAGTGACAGAACACTAAGCTAATCATGGCGCAACTAGAGAACATTACCAAAGCCTACGCTCCATATTTTCCGCTGGCTGCCCAACCACCACTGAAAGAGCTAGGCTGAAACACTTGCATTTTGGAGCTGCCTTACTCAAGAAAGCAAAAAAGAGACCATGTTTGTATGTCACTTTATTAACTCAATGATTTATTTATTTTTTACATTGTTTGCAAACTGATATGTGACACGTATTCATGCCAAAATAACATGCAAAACAGGCAAGCCCCATTTTTTTTTGTTGCTAAAAATGTGGGGCTCAAAACTCTGCCCTGAATGACGGGTCGCCACTGATTGGCGAGGTCAAGGAATATGACGTGGAGATCTCTCCTCTCCCTTGGCAGACTGGATTTGGTGCGAGGTCAAGGAATATGACGTGGAGATCTCTCCTCTCCCTTGGCAGACTGGATTTGGTGCCAGCTTCCCACTGGGCACAGACGTCAGTTCAACGTCTAGTTTTGATTTACATTGTTAAATAGCCATCAATAGCCGGCCTCCACCCAGTAGCTTAGTGGTTAAGAGCGTTGTGCCAGTAACCGAAAGGTTGCTGGTTCTAATCCCAGAGCCGACTAGGTGAAAAATCTGTCAATGTGCCCTGGAGCAAGGCACTTAACCCTAATTGCTCCTGTAAGTCGCTCTGGATAAGAGCGTCTGCTAAATGACTAAAATGTAAATGTGCCCTGAACTTTAGTCACTGTCACTAGCCGGCTAACACCTGGTTACTCAACCCTGCACCTTAGAGGCTGCTGCCCTTTGTACATAGACAAGGAATCACTGGTCACTATAATAATGGAACACTAGTCACTTTAATAATATGTACATACTGCTTTACTCATTTCATATGTATATACTGTATTCTACTCTACTGTATTTTAGTCAATGCCACTCCGACATTGCTTTTCCTAATATTTATATATTTCTTAATTCCATTCTTTTAGTTTGAGATTTGTGTGTATTGTTGTGAATTGTTAGATAATACTGCACTGTTGGAGCTAGGAACACAAGCATTTCGCTACACCCGCAATAACGTCTGCTAAATATGTATATTTCTTTTCTTTTCTCAAGCACTCCCAAATCTTTCTGCTCTGTAGCCAGAGATGATACACTATATACACAAAAGTATGTGGACACCCCTTCAAATTAGTGGATTTGGCTATTTCAGCCACACCCGTTGCTGACAGGTGTATAAAATCGAGCACATGGCCATGCAATCTCCATAGACAAATATTGGAAGTAGAATGGACTTACTGAAGAGCTCAGTGACTTTCCACTTGGCACCATCACAGGATGCCACCTTTCCAACAAGTCAGTTCTTCACATTTCTGCCCTGCTAGAGCTGCCCCGGTCAACTGGAAGTGCTGTTGTTGTGAAGTGGAAAGTATAGGAGCAACAGCGGCTCAGCCGCGAAGTGGTCGGCCACACAAGCTCACAGAACAAGACCGCCAAGTGCTGAAACAACGGCTCAGCCGCGAAGTGGTAGGCCACACAAGCTCACAGAACGGGACCGCCGAGTGCTGAAGTGGTAGGCCACACAAGCTCACAGAACGGGACCGCCGAGGGCTGAAGTGGTAGGCCACACAAGCTCACAGAACGGGACCGCCGAGTGCTGAAGTGGTAGGCCGCACAAGCTCACAGAACGGGACCGCCGAGTGCTGAAGTGGTAGGCCACACAAGCTCACAGAACGGGACCGCAGAGTGCTGAAGTGGTAGGCCACACAAGCTCACAGAACGGGACCGCCGAGTGCTGAAGTGGTCGGCCACACAAGCTCACAGAACGGGACCGCCGAGGGCTGAAGTGGTAGGCCACACAAGCTCACAGAACAGGACCGCCGAGTGCTGAAGTGGTCGGCCACACAAGCTCACAGAACGGGACCGCCGAGTGCTGAAGTGGTAGGCCACACAAGCTCACAGAACGGGACCGCCGAGTGCTGAAGTGGTAGACCACACAAGCTCACAGAACGGGACCGCTGAGTGCTGAAGCGTGTAGCACGTAAAGATCATCTGTCCTCGGTTGCAACACTCACTACCGAGTTCCAAACTGCTCTGGAAGCAATATCAGCACAAGAACTGTTCGTCAGGAGCTTCATGAAATGGGTTTCCATGGCCGAGCAGCCGCACACAAGCCTAAGATCACCATGCGCAATGCCAAGCGTCGACTGGAGTGGTGTAAAGCTCGCCGCCATTGGACTCAAGCAGTGGAAACACGTTTTCTGGCGTGATGAATCACCCTTCACCATCTGGCAGTCCGACGGACAAATCTGGGTTTGGTGGATTTACATTTTACATTTTCGTCATTTAGCAGACGCTCTTATCCAGAGCCACTTACAGATTGGTGCATTCAACTTATAGCCAGTGGGACAACCACTTTACAATTATTATTTTTTTGGGGGGTGGGGTAAGGGGGGGTAGAAGGATTACTTTATCCCATCCCAGGTATTCCTTGAAGAGGTGGGGTTTCAAGTGTCTCCGGAAGGTGGTGAGTGACTCCGCTGTCCTGGCGTCGTGAGGGAGCTTGTTCCACCATTGGGGTGCCAGAGCAGCGAACAGTTTTGACTGGGCTGAGCGGGAACTGTGCTTCGGCAGAGGTAGGGGGGCCAGCAGGCCAGAGGTGGATGAACGCAATGCCCTCGTTTGGGTGTAGGGACTGATCAGAGCCTGAAGGTACGGAGGTGCCGTTCCCCTCACAGCTCCGTAGGCAAGCACCATGGTCTTGTAGCAGATGCGAGCTTCAACTGGAAGCCAGTGGAGTGTGCGGAGGAGCGGGGTGACGTGAGAGAACTTGGGAAGGTTGAACACCAGACGGGCTGCGGCATTCTGGATGAGTTGTAGGGGTTTAATGGCACAGGCAGGGAGCCCAGCCAACAGCGAGTTGCAGTAATCCAGACGGGAGATGACAAGTGCCTGGATTAGGACCTGTGCCGCTTCCTGTGTAAGGCAGGGTCGTACTCTCCGAATGTTGTAGAGCATGAACCTACAGGATTGGGTCACTGCCTTGATGTTAGCGGAGAACGACAGGGTGTTGTCCAGGGTCACGCCAAGGCTCTTTGCACTCTGGGAGGAGGACACAACGGAGTTGTCAACCGTGATGGCGAGATCATGGAACGGGCAGTCCTTCCCCGGGAGGAAGAGCAGCTCCGTCTTGCCGAGGTTCAGCTTGAGGTGGTGATCCGTCATCCACACTGATATGTCTGCCAGACATGCAGAGATGCGATTCGCCACCTGGTTATCAGAAAGGGGAAAGGAGAAGATTAGTTGTGTGTCGTCTGCGTAGCAATGATAGGAGAGGCCATGTGAGGATATGACAGAGCCAAGTGACTTGGTGTATAGTGAGAATAGGAGAGGGCCTAGAACTGAGCCCTGGGGGACACCAGTGGTGAGAGCACATGGTGCGGAGACAGATTCTCGCCACGCCACCTGGTAGGAGCTACCTGTCAGGTAGGACGCAATCCAGGAGTGAGCCGCGCCGGAGATGCCCAACTCGGAGAGGGTGGAGAGGAGGATCTGATGGTTCACAGTATCAAAGGCAGCAGACAGGTCTAGAAGGACAAAAGCAGAGGAGAGAGAGTTAGCTTTAGCAGTGCGGAGAGCCTCCGTGACACAGAGAAGAGCAGTCTCAGTTGAATGACCAGTCTTGAAACCTGACTGGTTTGAATCAAGAAGGTCATTCTGAGAGAGATAGCAAGAGAGTTGGCTAAAGACAGCACGCTCAAGAGTTTTGGAGAGAAAAGAAAGAAGGGATACTGGTCTGTAGTTGTTGACATCGGAGGGATCGAGTGTAGGTTTTTTGAGAAGGGGTGCAACTCTCGCTCTCTTGAAGACGGAAGGGACATAGCCAGCGGTCAAGGATGAGTTGATGAGCGAGGTGAGGTAAGGGAGAAGGTCTCCGGAAATGGTCTGGAGAAGAGAGGAGGGGATAGGGTCAAGCGGGCAGGTTGTTGGGCGGCCGGCCGTCACAAGTCGCAAGATTTCATCTGGAGAGAGAGGGGAGAAAGAAGTCAAAGCATAGGGTAGGGCAGTGTGAGCAGGACCAGCAGTGTCATTTGACTTAACAAACGAGGATCGGATGTCGTCAACCTTCTTTTCAAAATGGTTGACGAAGTCATCCACAGAGAGGGAGGAGGGGGGAGGGGGAGGAGGATTCAGCAGGGAGGAGAAGGTGGCAAAGAGCTTCCTAGGGTTAGAGGCAGATGCTTGGAATTTAGAGTGGACTATCGAGTGCTCTGATGGGGCGTGGAATCGATAGGGGAACCAATGAAATGCCTTGACGGCGTGCGAATGCCCTGTCCATAAAGTTCCCAGCTGCGCCTGAATCGACTAGCGCCTTACACTGGGGAACTACCATGTGATCGGGAAAGTGGATAGGTAGGGTACAGTGCGCAACAGAGGGCTCTGAACAAGTGTGGGTGTTTGATACCTGGGCTGATGCATGAGTGCCCTGCCTGCAGCCTCCAGGCCCAAAAGAATGTTGACTACGACGTGTGGTGTACTGTCCCTTCGTGACACCAGAGTGGCACTGTCGCTGTCCTCCTCCACTCTCTCGGCTGGCAGCTCCACCCAGCTCCATCCGCTCGGGATCCGAGTGGAAACGGGCAGACCCCTACCAGGACGTCCTCTGGCTGCCAGCAGGTTGTCCAACCGAATGGCCATGTCCACCAGTTTATTGAAGGACAACATGGTGTCCCGACATGCTAGCTCCCGTCGGACGTCCTCCCGCAGATGGCACCGGAATTGGTTGATCAGGGCCCGCTCGTTCCACCCGGACCCTGCTGCTAGCGTCCGAAACTCCAAGGCGAAGTCCTGCGCGGTCCTCGTCCCCTGCCTCAGGTGGACCAGTCGCTCACCCGCCTCTCGACCCTCGGGCGGGTGATTGAAGATCGCCGAAAGAGGAGAGCGAACTCCCTGTAGTCCTCCAACGCTGCTCCTCCTCCGTTTCACACAGCGTTGGCCCACTCCAGGGCTTTCCCACAGAGGCAGGAAACGAGGACGGACACCTTCTCCCGCTCCGATGGTTCCGGCCTGTTGCTAGCGAAGTAAAGCTCCAATTGGAGGAGGAATCCCTGGCACAGCACCGTCGTCCCATCAAACGCCCGTGGTCAAACGCTCCCTCCGGGTGCTGGGGTGTAGGTGGCTGGATCCGGTTGATCAGCTGGTCTCGACAGATCGGGTTCTCTCCTCTCCAGGCGTTGGACTACCTGAAGAACCAGATCCATCGCTTCCCCCAAGCTGGCCAGCATTGTGGAATGCTCCTGGACCCTTGCCACAACTCCAGGCATGCGCTCTTCTCCCGCTGACTCCATAGCGGGTGGGTGATTCTGTGATGAGGTGGTGTTGAAGGAGTCAGGTGCAGGAGGGTAAATCACAGAATAACAGGCTTTAATCCATAAAAAATACAGGTTTACGCAGATATCATTTTACATTTTAGTCATTTAGCAGACGCTCTTATCCAGAACAACATACAGTTAGTGAGTGCATACATTTTTCATACTGGCCCCCCCGTGGGAAACAAACCCACAACCCTGGCGTTGCAAGCGCCATGCTCTACCAACTGAGCTACAGGACAGATATGTGTCACGCTCTGGCTCTGGGGACGCTTTAATGTTGAGCCAGGGTGTGGATTTTCATTGTTTAGTTTTCTATGTTTTTGTTCTAGATCGTGTTGATCTATGTTGGCCAGGGTGGTTCCCAATCAGAGACAGCTGTAGCTCGTTGTCTCTGATTGGGGACCATACTTAGGCAGCCTGTTGGCACCAGTTAGTTTGTGGGATCTTGTTCCGTAAAGGTTTGTGTTGTTGTAACCTCAGGACTTCACGTATCGTTCGTTTTGTTGTTTTGTTCGTGTGTTGTGTACTTAATAAAAATGTACGCTTATCACGCTGCGCCTTGGTCCGTATCATCCATTAACGACCGTGACAGAAGATCCCACCGAAAGAGGACCAAGCAGCGTGTCCAGAAACAGACAGCCTGGACTTGGGAAGAGATTCAGGCCGGAATGGATCGCCGTCCTTGGGAGGAGACTGTGGAGGCGCGCTACAGAGAGGAGCAGCGGCAACGCAGAGGGTACCGGCCGAGGAGGAAGCCCGAGAGACAGCCCCAAGAAAAAGGTTTTGGGGGGCTAAAAGGGTGGTTGGCGGAGCCTAGAGTTAGAGCAGAGCCAACTCCCCGTACTCAGGCTAGGAAGCGTGAGACTGGGCAGGCTCCGTGTTATGCGGAGCCACGTACTGTGCCGCGAGTGTTCCGGCACAGTCCTGTACGTCCGGTGCTAGCACCACGCACGTGTCGTGCTAAGATGGGCATGCAGCCAGGACGGGGTGTGCCGGCTCAACGCTCGTGGCCTCCAGTTCCTGTTCCCCGCACCAAGCCAGTGGTGCGCGTCGTCAGCCCGGTCCGGCCCGTTCCTGCTCCCCCTCACCATGCCAGTGGTGCGCGTCGTCAGCCCGGTCCGGCCCGTTCCTGCTCCCCGCACCAAGCCTGTGGTGCGTGTGTCCAGTCCGGCACGGCCCGTGCCTGTTCCACCGGTGCCTGGTCCGGCACCGGTCAGCTGCTCCACTCCGGAGTCAGAGCAATCCGCTCCACCGGGGTCCGGTCCAACTCCAGTCAGCGGATCCACTCCGGAGCCAGAGCGATCCGCTCCACCGGTGTCAAGTCCAGCTCCGGCCAGCGGCTCCAGTCCGGAGCCGGTGGGGTTTGGTCCACCGTCGTCGGGTCCAGCTCCGGTCAGCGGGACCGGACCGGGGGCGCAACGGGGAGGTGGAGAAAGGGTGGTGGTCACGCCTCCGAGGTGGAATGCTCACCCGGCCCCTACCCTCTTGTGTTTGTGTGGCGCGGTCGCAGTCCGCGCCTTTGGGGGGGGGTACTGTCACGCCCTGGCTCTGGGGATGCTTTAATGTTGTGTGGATTTTCATTGTTTAGTTTTCTATGTTTTTGTTCTAGATCGTGTAGATCTATTTTGGCCAGGGTGGTTCCCAATCAGAGACAGCTGTAGCTCGTTGTCTCTGATTGGGAACCATACTTAGGCAGCCTGTTGGCACCAGTTAGTTTGTGGGATCTTGTTCCGTAAAGGTTTGTGTTGTTGTAACCTCAGGACTTCACGTATCGTTCGTTTTGTTGTTTTGTTCGTGTGTTGTGTACTTAATAAAAATGTACGCTTATCACGCTGCGCCTTGGTCCGTCTCGTTCATGAACGATCGTGACAATATGCGTCACACACTCCAGGGCACAAAACAGGCGCACTGGAAAATACAAGGCACACGGGAAAACTCCCGTCGATATAAAATACACGAGCTTCACCGAGCTTCACTAACCTCCACAAACAAACAATCACCCACAAGGTCAAGCGTCTGCTAAATGACTAAAATGTAAAATGTAAGGGGCCAGAGGGAACACTTATACATGGACTAATTAGGGGATTAGAACCAGGTGTGTGTGATTGACAAGACAATTGTGATGATGATTGGGGTGGCAGTAGTTAGTACTCCGGTGACGACGAACGCCGAAGCCTGCCCGAACAAGGAGGGGAGGCAGCCTCGGCCGAAGTCGTGACACTCTCACTCAACTTGGTATGGTAACTGCTTGGCATCCGACCGTAAGGTGCTACAGAGGGTAGTGCGTATGGCCCAGTACATCACTGGGGCCGATCTTCCTGCCATCCAGGACCTCTATACCAGGCGGTGTCAGAGGAAGGCCCTCAAAATTGTCAAAGACTCCAGCCACCCTAGTCATAGACTGTTCTCTCTGCTACCGCATGGCAAGCGGTACCGGAGCCCTAAGTCTAGGTCCAAAAGGCTTCTTAACAGCTTCTACCCCCAAGCCATAAGACTCCTGAACAGCTAATCATGGCCACCCAGACTATTTGCTTTGTCCCCCCCCACCCCACCCCCTCTTTTACGCTGCTGCTACTCTGTTTATTATCTATGCATAGTCACTTTAACACTACCCACATGTACGTATTACCTCGACTAACCGGTGCCCCCGCACATTGACTCTGTACCGGTACCCCCTGGATATAGCCTCCCTACTGTTATTTTATTTTACTGCTGCTCTTTAATTATTTACAATTTTTATTTTTTACTTAACACCTTTTTTTTTTTTTTCTTAAAACTACATTGTTGGTTAAGGGCTTGTAAGTAAGCATTTCACTGTAAGGTCTACACCTGTTGTATTCGGCGCATGTGGCAAATACAATTTTATTTTATTTTATTTGAATGTGCGAAGTTTCAAATGACAAATGTTTTGTTTCTACAACATCTACAGACCTGCACCCTGATAACTACAGACCTGCACCCTGATAACTACAGACCTGCACCCTGATAACTACAGACCTGCACCATGATAACTACAGACCTGCACCATGATAACTACAGACCTGCACCCTGATAACTACAGACCTGCACCATGATAACTACAGACCTGCACCCTGATAACTACAGACCTGCACCATGATAACTACAGACCTGCACCCTGATAACTACAGACCTGCACCATGATAACTACAGACCTGCACCATGATAACTACAGACCTGCACCCTGATAACTACAGACCTACACCCTGATAACTACAGACCTGCACCCTGAGAACTACAGACCTGCACCCTGAGAACTACAGACCTGCACCATGATAACTACAGACCTGCACCCTGATAACTACAGACCTGCACCCTGAGAACTACAGACCTGCACCATGATAACTACAGACCTGCACCATGAGAACTACAGACCTGCACCCTGAGAACTACAGACCTGCACCATGATAACTACAGACCTGCACCCTGAGAACTACAGACCTGCACCATGATAACTACAGACCTGCACCATGATAACTACAGACCTGCACCATGATAACTACAGACCTGCACCCTGATAACTACAGACCTGCACCCTGAGAACTACAGACCTGCACCCTGATAACTACAGACCTGCACCCTGAGAACTACAGACCTGCACCATGATAACTACAGACCTGCACCCTGAGAACTACAGACCTGCACCCTGATAACTACAGACCTGCACCCTGATAACTACAGACCTGCACCCTGATAACTACAGACCTGCACCATGATAACTACAGACCTGCACCCTGAGAACTACAGACCTGCACCCTGATAACTACAGACCTGCACCCTGAGAACTACAGACCTGCACCATGATAACTACAGACCTGCACCATGATAACTACAGACCTGCACTATGAGAACTACAGACCTGCACCATGATAACTACAGACCTGCACCCTGATAACTACAGACCTGCACCATGAGAACTACAGACCTGCACCATGATAACTACAGACCTGCACCCTGAGAACTACAGACCTGCACCCTGAGAACTACAGACCTGCACCATGATAAATACAGACCTGCACCCTGAGAACTACAGACCTGCACCCTGAGAACTACAGACCTGCACCATGATAACTACAGACCTGCACCATGATAACTACAGACCTGCACCATGATAACTACAGACCTGCACCCTGAGAACTACAGACCTGCACCCTGATAACTACAGACCTGCACCCTGAGAACTACAGACCTGCACCATGATAACTACAGACCTGCACCATGATAACTACAGACCTGCACCATGATAACTACAGACCTGCACCCTGAGAACTACAGACCTGCACCATGAGAACTACAGACCTGCACTATGAGAACTACAGACCTGCACCATGATAACTACAGACCTGCACCCTGATAACTACAGACCTGCACCCTGAGAACTACAGACCTGCACTATGAGAACTACAGACCTGCACCATGATAACTACAGACCTGCACCCTGATAACTACAGACCTGCACCCTGATAACTACAGACCTGCACCCTGAGAACTACAGACCTGCACCATGATAACTACAGACCTGCACCATGAGAACTACAGACCTGCACCCTGATAACTACAGACCTGCACCCTGATAACTACAGACCTGCACCATGATAACTACAGACCTGCACCCTGAGAACTACAGACCTGCACCCTGATAACTACAGACCTGCACCCTGAGAACTACAGACCTGCACCATGATAACTACAGACCTGCACCCTGAGAACTACAGACCTGCACCATGATAACTACAGACCTGCACCATGATAACTATTGACCTGCACCCTGAGAACTACAGACCTGCACCCTGATAACTACAGACCTGCACCCTGAGAACTACAGACCTGCACCATGATAACTACAGACCTGCACCATGATAACTACAGACCTGCACCCTGAGAACTACAGACCTGCACTATGAGAACTACAGACCTGCACCATGATAACTACAGACCTGCACCCTGATAACTACAGACCTGCACCCTGATAACTACAGACCTGCACCCTGATAACTACAGACCTGCACCATGATAACTACAGACCTGCACCCTGATAACAAGATTGCAGCTTGTAAAATGACGTATGTGTGTTTTTTTTAAACCTTGGTTCGTGTTGCCAACTTGCACCAAATTTCCAGAAGATGCTCAGGAAGACGAACGCTGCTTTAGGTAAGTTACTCAACCAATAAAGACAGGGTTGGACTGTGATTTGTACATTTTATTCACAAGCAAAAGATAATACTACAATGATAATACTACAATGATAATACTACAATGATAATACTACAATGATAATACATACAATGATAATACTACAATGATAATACTACAATGATAATACTACAATGTGGCTATTCTTTAGCTAGAACCCAACATCTGGTTGGTCCGGACAGGACTAAGTAACAATCTGATTCACAAGTTGGGAAATCAAATTACAGCAGTTGAAGGACAATTTCAGTATTTAGGACACTAATCTGTATTTATCATATAAATGCCATGTTATAGAAGGGTGAAGACATGTTTATATATATATATATATATATAAATGTCCATATCATTTCCTGGTATCTAGGGTCCAGTGGAGGCTGCTGAGGGGAGGATGGCTCATAATAATGGCTGGAATGGAGTATAATGGATGGAATGAAGTGAATGTAATTGTATCAAACACATGAAAACCATGTTTTTGATACCATTCCATTTACTCCATTCCAGCAATTATTGACAACAGACTTTCAGCACGCTTATAGGGAAGGACATTCAACAAGCACAGCACTTACACAAATGACTGATGATTGGCTGAGATAAATTGATACAACAGTAGCTAAGATGGGGAGAAGTATGTCCATAGTAAAGCGCTGCTCTGCCTTCTTAACAGCACTATCAACAAGGCAGGTCCTACAGGCCCTAGTTTTGTCGCACCTAGACTACTGTTCAGTAGTGTGGTCAGGTGCTACAAAGAGGGACTTGGGAAAATTGCAGTTGGCTCAGAACAGGGCAGCACAGCTGGCCCTTAAAAGTACACGGAGCGCTAACATTAATGACATGCATGTCAGTCTCTCCTGGCTCAGAGTGGAAGAGAGATTGACTTCATCACTGCTTGTTTTTGTAAGAGGTGTTGACAAGCTGAATGTACCGAGGTGTCTGTTTGGAATACTGGCGGCACTCAGCTCGGACACCCATGCATACCCCACGAGACATGCCACCAGAGGTCTCTTCACAGTCCCCAAGTCCAGAACAGACTATGGGAGGTGCACAGTACTACATAGAGCCATGACTACATGGAACTCTATTCCACATCAGGTAACTGATGCAAGCAGTAGAATCAGATTTAAAAAAACTGGTAAAAATACACCTTATGCAACAGCGGGGACTGTGAAGAGACACACACACAGGTACAGACACATGCATACACACACATTGTGATATTTTTGTATGGTGGTATTAAACATTTTGTATTGTAGATAGGTAGTGGTGTAATAATGTTTTATGATGTACTGTTTTATATTTTGTTTTATATGTAATGTAAGTGTTTTAATATGTTTGGACCCCAGGAAGAGTAGCTGCTGCCTTGGCAGGAACTAATGGGGATCCATAATAAACCCCAGGAAGAGTAGCTGCTGCCTTGGCAGGAACTAATGGGGATCCATAATAAACCCCAGGAAGAGTAGCTGCTGCCTTGGCAGGAACTAATGGGGATCCATAATAAATAGAAATCCAAATACAGCAGTTGGAGAGCGGGAGATTCCAGCTCAATGCACTATACTTGTACGTCTCCGGTTAACTTGAATAAAGAGGGACTTGTGTTTTAAACAACAGAGACCCAGAGGAAACATCTGTGGTACTACAGTAGAATAAGTCAACATTCCTTTGATAAAAACTATTATTGCTTGTGAAATTGCCTTAACCACAGTAGTGTATTGCCTATTGGTGCAAACAAGATCATATTTTTGAATGAAATCGTTATACAATAGAACATTGCCATTATCATCCATTAAATGTTGATTCGACCAGATCTTTCATGCACATTGTTAGATATTTGACTCAAAGGGTTGCAAGTAGCAGAGGGAAGGGGAGGAGCAGAGGGAAGGGGAGGAGCAGAGGGAAGGGGAGGAGCAGAGGGAAGGGGAGGAGCAGAGGGAAGGGACCTCTCGAGAGGCTTTGTTGTCATGACGACGCTACACAACTCACCGGAAGACAATGTGTGTGAAGGGTCAGTGCTATACGGGATCCTTGTCAATTTCAACTTCAAAGTGGTGGGGACGTCCCAAGGATCAAAGTTAGCAGGGATCATATGTCAACGACGGGATTTTGCTTTGGGTAGCCAACTTCTGACGTGAAAGGTAATAGTAACTTCAAAGTGAGCAATGAAGCCAAATGTCATTTTCTTTTGTGTCTACAGTATATTAACTAGCTAGTAGTTCTGTGTCTCTTGTCAGAAGAGTTTTGAGAGAAGTCTGTGTGCAAAGCTTCACAATGTTTGTTTCCAATGCCAGTGATGCTAACGCGTAACGTTAGCTAATAAGCAGACAAACGACACTAGCTAGCAACTCCAATCAGTGTTGTTCAGGCGGAAAACTCTTGATTGGTTGGTTGATTGAGCAAAAAGGGTATGATGACATCAGTATTTAACCTTCCCTGGTATTGATGACGTTACAACATATCAGTTTTCTCAGCAGGATGCCAGTGTACATCAGAAAAGGGCCTGCTGATATCCCCGAGCCCTCCGACAGCAGCCAGGGTGATGATGAGGAGGAGTTGTATCTGAGGGACCCGGATCAACTCCAGGACCAGCTCCCCCAGCCGTTCAGAATGATAGACAAGGTCCTAGACAGACTGGTAGACAGGGCATGGGACTTCATCTCACAGAGAGAAGCGGTCAGGGTCGCAGAGCACGCTAAGAACACTATACCCATTATGGAGGTCTCAGGGGACGTAAAGGTACTAACCCATAGATTTTCTCATCTATCTTCTTTTAGCCTTATAAAACTGTGCTGTTCTGTAATTGAAATGATGAAAGTTGATGCATAAAACCCAGTCTAAATGTGTCCACTACATGATAGTCCAACACATGTCCTGTGTTTGTTCCCAGCTCCCTGTGAGGACCAACTGTGTGGCCTGCTCTGAGGACGGCAGGTACATCTTCCTGGGTCACCTCCACGGCCTGTCTGTTATGGCTCAGCCCCAGCCCCAGGATACCACCACCTCCTCCATCTTCCTGGGTCACCCCCACGGCCTGTCTGTTATGGCTCAGCCCCAGCCCCAGGATACCACCACCTCCTCCATCTTCCTGGGTCACCCCCACGGCCTGTCTGTTATGGCTCAGCCCCAGCCCCAGGATACCACCACCTCCTCCTCTTCCTCTCCCTACTGTGTGCCAGTATGGCAGGAGGATCGGGTAGAGATCACCTCTCTTCACATCACCTGTCTGGGGGAGATGGCCTACCTGCTGGCATCCCTGGATGATATGGGTAACACCACAGAGTTACACTATTATATCATAGATCTAACACCACAGAGTTACACTATTATATCATAGATCTAACACCACAGAGTTACACTATTATATAATAGATCTAACACCACAGAGTTACACTATTATATCATAGATCTAACACCACAGAGTTACACTATTATATCATAGATCTAACACCACAGAGTTACACTATTATATCATAGATCTAACACCACAGAGTTACACTATTATATCATAGATCTAACACCACAGAGTTACACTATTATATCATAGATCTAACACCACAGAGTTACACTATTATATCATAGATCTAACACCACAGAGTTACACTATTATATCATAGATCTAACACCACAGAGTTACACTATTATATCATAGATCTAACACCACAGAGTTACACTATTATATCATAGATCTAACACCACAGAGTTACACTATTATATCATAGATCTAACACCACAGAGTTACACTATTATATCATAGATCTAACACCACAGAATTAAACAAACGCTATTATATAATATGTCTATGGGTAACACCACAGAGTTACACTATTATATCATAGATCTAACACCACAGAGTTACACTATTATATCATAGATCTAACACCACAGAGTTACACTATTATATCATAGATCTAACACCACAGAATTAAACAAACGCTATTATATAATATGTCTATGGGTAACACCACAGAATTAAACAGAACACTATTTTATCATAAGTCTATGGGTAACACCACATAATTACACTATTATATCATAGAGAATGTCTATGGGTAACACCACAGAATTAAACAGAACACTATTTGTGACCGACCGACTCGATTCGGTCTTATGTAGCAACATTTGAAATGGTGTTTTTTACATTGGATAAAAGTAGAGACTCAGAGCTACAAAATGGTATATCATACACTACAGTTGAGGAACAATGGGAAAGTAATTCTGCTTTGAAAGTTGATAAACTTGTAACCCCACTTTTGAGAAAATGGCCTTGAATGTTTTGGTACACCTACTGGAGAGCTCTTCTTTGTCTACATCCATTCAGTATCGTTCACACCCTCTAAAGCCTCAGCCCCCTTAGCCCCCTCTGTCTTGAACAGGGGTGTCAAACTCATTTTAGCTCAGGGGCCACATGGAGGAAAATCTATTCCCAAGTGGGCCGGACCGGAAAAATCATGGTATATATAACTTAAAAACAACAACTTCAGATTGTTTTCTTTGTTTTAATACGATCAACATACAACATAAAGCTGGAGCCTGAGGACAGTGTGTCCAAAATAGTACAAGCACAACATCACTATTAATCATAAAACACCTCAAGTTATTTGAAAGTTCTGAGGACAAAGAACACACAAACACACAATGCCTCAGTGATTCACAGAAGTATATCACAGATCACAGAACTATATCAGGGTGTTATTTCTCAGGCAGAAATGTAGATAAAAATAATGAAATCCTGTTCCCCAAACAAGTGCAAGAACCACAGAGTCAAGAATAGGTTAAATATACAAATAAAATAAAATCAATTAAAAACAATAGCAGATCAACATAAAAACATATAAACATAAAGCTGGAGCCTGAGGACAGTGTCCAAAAGCACAACATCACTATTAATCATAAAACACCTCAAGTTATTTGAAAGTTCTGAGGACAAAGAACACACAAACACACAATGCCTCAGTGATTCACAGAAGTATATCACAGATCACAGAACTATATCAGGGTGTCATTTCTCAGGCAGAAATGTAGATAAAAATAATGAAATCCTGTTCCCCAAACAAGTGCAAGAACCACAGAGTCAAGAATAGGTTAAATATACAAATAAAATAAAATCAATTAAAAACAATAGCACATCAACATAAAAACATATAAACATAAATCTGAAAGCGTTGCTCAAACTCCCGTAACAGTCCCGTTATTTTATCTTTGAACCGCTTCATGTCTGCCACATGTTGGGTCGCGCACACATTTTTCAGACAGGGGAAGTGAGCTGCATCACCACCGGCAAGTTGCGTCTCCCACAATGACAGCTTCAACTTGAAAGAACGTATGCTGTCATAATACTGCGTGACAACTTTGTTGCGCCCTTGCAGCTGTTTGTTCAAGTTATTCAGGTGCTCTGTAACATCCACCATAAATGCAAGGTCCTGCATCCATTCTGCGGAATGAAATTCTAACACTGGTTTGCCCTTTTCTTCCATGAACTGTTCAATTTCTTCTCGTAAATCAAATAAACGCCTCAGCACAGCACCTCGGCTTAACCATCTTACCTCAGTGTGGAATGGCAGGCCATAGATGTGGTCTTTCTCTCTGAGAAGGCTGTCAAACTGACGGTGATTCAGGCTTCTGGATCGGATGAAATTAACAGTTTGGATGACCACCTTCATGACGTTATCCATCTTTAATGACTTGCAACACAAAGCCTCCTGGTGCAAAATACAGTGAAAAGTCAAAAAATCACGTCCTCCATTTGCAGATTGCACTTTCTCTCTGAACTTTGTCACAACGCCTGCTTTTTTCCCGATCATTGAGGGCGCACCATCTGTAGCCAGGCTGACAGCGCGGGACCAGTCCACTCCGACCCTGTCCAGCGCGCCGACGTGTGCAGTGAAAATATCAGCTGCTGTCGTTGTATCTGTCATTGGCACCAACTCCACGAACTCCTCGGTGACGGTCAATGTGTCATCAACTCCGCGGATGAAAATGGCCAGTTGTGCAACATCTGTAATGTCCGTGCTTTCATCAATTGCAACCGAAAAGGCAATAAATGACTTAACTTTTTGCTTCAACTGGCTGTCCAAATCCACTGAAAGATCGGAAATCCTGTCTGCAACTGTGTTTCTTGTCAGGCTGATATTTGCAAAAGCCTGCCGCTTTTCAGGGCACACAATCTCCGCTGCCTTCATCATGCATGTTTTTACAAATTCACCCTCACTAAATGGTTTTGAAGCCACTGCGATTTCATTAGCAATGAGGTAGCTAGCTTTCACTGCAGCGTCACTGATGTCTCGGCTGTGAGTAAACACAGACTGCTGTTTCTTCAGACCCGACAACAGTTCATTCACCTTCTCTCATCTCCGCTGTCCTTGAAAGTTGTCATATTTGTCGGCATGAAGACTCACATAGTGGCGACGAAGGTTATATTCTTTCAGCACTGCAACATGCTCTGAACACACCAAACATACAGCTTTCCCATTCAATTCCGTGATTAAATAGGATGACAATTTTTCTTGGATCACTCTGCACTCTGCGTCCACTTTTCTATTTTTTGACAGAGACATATTGGGGCAATGAGGGTGCCAAAGCACATAATGTTAAAAGTAGAAGCCGTAATAAATATCGCGGGCAAAACAAAGTAGCTCATTGGCTGCACGTGCTTGACCTACTTGCTCTGCCCCGGTATAAACAGTTTGCTTGCTTAACACAATTGCTATTGCGCCATCCAGTGGACGCAATTGGAACAGCAGTTTATTTTATTGAAAAATTGCAGCGCATTTTTATACTTAAAAAAAACAAAAATCAAAAACATATTATTCTTAATTTTTTTTTCTAAATCATCTTGCGGGCCGGATTAAACCCGTTTGCGGGCCTGATCCGGCCCGCGGGCCGTACGTTTGACACCCCTGGTCTAGAAAGACAGAGCGAATTTACCAGCTACGTCTATCGACAGTTGTCGCAATGACATCATGAACATTCTATTGAAATGGTTACTTGCATAGTGGAGTCTATTGTTTAGACATGTAGCTAGCTAGCTAATCAATGAACCAGAATCCCAACATAGTGGAGTCTATTGTTTAGACATGTAGCTAGCTAGCTAGCTAAACAATGAACCAGAATCCCAACATAGTGGAGTCTTTTGTTTAGACATGTAGCTAGCTAGCTAGCTAAACAATGAACCAGAATCCCAACATAGTGGAGTCTATTGTTTAGACATGTAGCTAGCTAAACAATGAACCAGAATCCCAACATAGTGGAGTCTTTTGTTTAGACATGTAGCTAGCTAGCTAAACAATGAACCAGAATCCCAACATAGTGGAGTCTTTTGTTTAGACATGTAGCTAGCTAGCTAAACAATGAACCAGAATCCCAACATAGTGGAGTCTTTTGTTTAGACATGTAGCTAGCTAGCTAGCTAAACAATGAACCAGAATCCCAACATAGTGGAGTCTATTGTTTAGACATGTAGCTAGCTAGCTAAACAATGAACCAGAATCCCAACATAGTGGAGTCTTTTGTTTAGACATGTAGCTAGCTAGCTAAACAATGAACCAGAATCCCAACATAGTGGAGTCTTTTGTTTAGACATGTAGCTAGCTAGCTAAACAATGAACCAGAATCCCAACATAGTGGAGTCTTTTGTTTAGACATGTAGCTAGCTAGCTAGCTAAACAATGAACCAGAATCCCAACATAGTGGAGTCTTTTGTTTAGACATGTAGCTAGCTAGCTAAACAATGAACCAGAATCCCAACATAGTGGAGTCTATTGTTTAGACATGTAGCTAGCTAGCTAAACAATGAACCAGAATCCCAACATAGTGGAGTCTATTGTTTAGACATGTAGCTAGCTAGCTAAACAATGAACCAGAATCCCAACATAGTGGAGTCTATTGTTTAGACATGTAGCTAGCTAGCTAAACAATGAACCAGAATCCCAACATAGTGGAGTCTATTGTTTAGACATGTAGCTAGCTAGCTAAACAATGAACCAGAATCCCAACATAGTGGAGTCTTTTGTTTAGACATGTAGCTAGCTAGCTGAACAATGAACCAGAATCCCAACATAGTGGAGTCTATTGTTTAGACATGTAGCTAGCTAGCTAAACAATGAACCAGAATCCCAACTCAGTTGGTAGAGCATGGCGTTTGCAACACCAGGGTTGTGGGTTCGATTCCCACGGGGGGCCAGTATGAAAAAAAAAAAAAATATGTATGCACTCACTAACTGTAAGTCGCTCTGGATAAGAGCGTCTGCTAAATGACTAAAATGTAAATGTAATATGTCTAGGGGTAATACCACTGATTTAAACAGAACACTATTATATCATATGTCAATGGGGAACACCACATAATTACACTATTATATCATGTCTATGGGTAACACCACACTATTATATCATATATCTATGGGTAACACCACACTATTATATCATGTCTATGGGTAACACCACATAATTACACTATTATATCATGTCTATGGGTAACACCACATAATGACACTATTATATCATGTCTATGGGTAACACCACATAATTACACTATTATATCATGTCTATGGGTAACACCACACTATTATATAATATATCTATGGGTAACACCACATAATTACACTATTATATCATGTCTATGGGTAACACCACACTATTATATAATATATCTATGGGTAACACCACACTATTATATCATATGTCTATGGGTAACACCACACTATTATATCATATATCTATGGGTAACACCACACTATTATATCATATATCTATGGGTAACACCACATAATTACACTATTATATCATATATCTATGGGTAACACCACATAATTACACTATTATATCATATATCTATGGGTAACACCACATAATTACACTATTATATCATGTCTATGGGTAACACCACATAATTACACTATTATATCATGTCTATGGGTAACACCACACTATTATATCATATATCTATGGGTAACACCACACTATTATATAATATATCTATGGGTAACACCACACTATTATATCATATATCTATGGGTAACACCACACTATTATATCATATATCTATGGGTAACACCACACTATTATATAATATATCTATGGGTAACACCACACTATTATATCATGTCTATGGGTAACACCACACTATTATATCATATATCTATGGGTAACACCACACTATTATATCATATATCTATGGGTAACACCACACTATTATATCATATATCTATGGGTAACACCACATAATTACACTATTATATCATATATCTATGGGTAACACCACATAATTACATTATTATATCATATATCTATGGGTAACACCACATAATTACACTATTATATCATGTCTATGGGTAACACCACATAATTACACTATTATATCATGTCTATGGGTAACACCACACTATTATATCATATATCTATGGGTAACACCACACTATTATATCATATATCTATGGGTAACACCACACTATTATATCATATATCTATGGGTAACACCACACTATTATATCATATATCTATGGGTAACACCACACTATTATATCATATATCTATGGGTAACACCACACTATTATATCATATGTCTATGGGTAACACCACACTATTATATAATATATCTATGGGTAACACCACACTATTATATCATATATCTATGGGTAACACCACATAATTACACTATTATATCATGTCTATGGGTAACACCACATAATTACACTATTATATCATGTCTATGGGTAACACCACATAATTACACTATTATATCATGTCTATGGGTAACACCACACTATTATATAATATATCTATGGGTAACACCACACTATTATATAATATATCTATGGGTAACACCACACTATTATATAATATATCTATGGGTAACACCACACTATTATATCATATATCTATGGGTAACACCACATAATTACACTATTATATCATATGTCTATGGGTAACACCACATAATTACACTATTATATCATATGTCTATGGGTAACACCACACTATTATATCATATGTCTATGGGTAACACCACATAATTACACTATTATATCATGTCTATGGGTAACACCACATAATTACACTATTATATCATGTCTATGGGTAACACCACACTATTATATAATATATCTATGGGTAACACCACACTATTATATAATATATCTATGGGTAACACCACACTATTATATAATATATCTATGGGTAACACCACATAATTACACTATTATATCATGTCTATGGGTAACACCACATAATTACACTATTATATCATGTCTATGGGTAACACCACATAATTACACTATTATATCATGTCTATGGGTAACACCACATAATTACACTATTATATCATGTCTATGGGTAACACCACATAATTACACTATTATATCATGTCTATGGGTAACACCACATAATTACACTATTATATCATGTCTATGGGTAACACCACATAATTACACTATTATATCATGTCTATGGGTAACACCACATAATTACACTATTATATCATGTCTATGGGTAACACCACATAATTACACTATTATATCATGTCTATGGGTAACACCAACTCATATAAGCTGACTGTCAGGTTGTATGCTGTTAACATTTGACGCCCAGTGATGGAAATGAACACTATTAAAACTGTGAACACTATTATATCATATATCTATGGGTAACACCACACTATTATATCATATATCTATGGGTAACACCACACTATTATATCATATATCTATGGGTAACACCACACTATTATATCATGTCTATGGGTAACACCACACTATTATATAATATATCTATGGGTAACACCACACTATTATATCATATATCTATGGGTAACACCACACTATTATATCATGTCTATGGGTAACACCACATAATTACACTATTATATCATGTCTATGGGTAACACCACATAATTACACTATTATATCATGTCTATGGGTAACACCACATAATTACACTATTATATCATGTCTATGGGTAACACCACACTATTATATCATGTCTATGGGTAACACCACATAATTACACTATTATATCATATGTCTATGGGTAACACCACACTATTATATCATGTCTATGGGTAACACCACATAATTACACTATTATATCATGTCTATGGGTAACACCACATAATTACACTATTATATCATGTCTATGGGTAACACCACATAATTACACTATTATATCATATATCTATGGGTAACACCACATAATTACACTATTATATCATGTCTATGGGTAACACCACATAATTACACTATTATATCATGTCTATGGGTAACACCACATAATTACACTATTATATCATGTCTATGGGTAACACCACATAATTACACTATTATATCATGTCTATGGGTAACACCACATAATTACACTATTATATCATATGTCTATGGGTAACACCACATAATTACACTATTATATCATGTCTATGGGTAACACCACACTATTATATAATATATCTATGGGTAACACCACATAATTACACTATTATATCATGTCTATGGGTAACACCACATAATTACACTATTATATCATGTCTATGGGTAACACCACATAATTACACTATTATATCATATATCTATGGGTAACACCACATAATTACACTATTATATCATGTCTATGGGTAACACCACATAATTACACTATTATATCATGTCTATGGGTAACACCACATAATTACACTATTATATCATGTCTATGGGTAACACCACATAATTACACTATTATATCATGTCTATGGGTAACACCACATAATTACACTATTATATCATATGTCTATGGGTAACACCACATAATTACACTATTATATCATGTTTATGGGTAACACCACACTATTATATAATATATCTATGGGTAACACCACATAATTACACTATTATATAATATATCTATGGGTAACACCACACTATTATATCATGTCTATGGGTAACACCACATAATTACACTATTATATCATGTCTATGGGTAACACCACATAATTACACTATTATATCATATGTCTATGGGTAACACCACATAATTACACTATTATATCATGTCTATGGGTAACACCACATAATTACACTATTATATCATGTCTATGGGTAACACCACATAATTACACTATTATATCATGTCTATGGGTAACACCACACTATTATATCATGTCTATGGGTAACACCACACTATTATATCATATATCTATGGGTAACACCACACTATTATATCATGTCTATGGGTAACACCACACTATTATATCATATATCTATGGGTAACACCACACTATTATATAATATATCTATGGGTAACACCACACTATTATATCATATATCTATGGGTAACACCACACTATTATATCATATATCTATGGGTAACACCACACTATTATATCATGTCTATGGGTAACACCACACTATTATATCATATATCTATGGGTAACACCACACTATTATATCATATATCTATGGGTAACACCACACTATTATATCATATATCTATGGGTAACACCACACTATTATATCATATATCTATGGGTAACACCACACTATTATATCATATATCTATGGGTAACACCACACTATTATATCATATATCTATGGGTAACACCACACTATTATATCATATATCTATGGGTAACACCACACTATTATATCATATATCTATGGGTAACACCACACTATTATATCATATGTCTATGGGTAACACCACACTATTATATCATGTCTATGGGTAACACCACACTAGTATATAATATATCTATGGGTAACACCACACTATTATATCATGTCTATGGGTAACACCACACTATTATATCATGTCTATGGGTAACACCACATAATTACACTATTATATCATGTCTATGGGTAACACCACATAATTACACTATTATATCATGTCTATGGGTAACACCACACTATTATATAATATATCTATGGGTAACACCACACTATTATATAATATATCTATGGGTAACACCACACTATTATATAATATATCTATGGGTAACACCACATAATTACACTATTATATCATGTCTATGGGTAACACCACATAATTACACTATTATATCATGTCTATGGGTAACACCACATAATTACACTATTATATCATATATCTATGGGTAACACCACATAATTACACTATTATATCATGTCTATGGGTAACACCACATAATTACACTATTATATCATGTCTATGGGTAACACCAACTCATATAAGCTGACTGTCAGGTTGTATGCTGTTAACGTTTGACGCCCAGTGATGGAAATGAACACTATTAAAACTGTGAACACTATTAACACTATTAACACTATTAACACTATTAACACTATTAACACTATTAAAACTATGTACACTATGAACACTATTCTAGTTCTTCTTTCTATCTCTCCCTCCTCCTTCTCTTCTCTTCTCCTCTCCCTCCTCCTCCTCCTCCTCCTCCTCCTCCTCCTCCTCCACCACCTCATCCTCCTCCACCTCCTCACCTCCTCCTCCACAACCTCCTCTCCCTCCTCCTGCGCCTCCTCTCCCTCCTCTACCTCTTCCTTTTACACATCCTCCTCCTCACCCTCCCCTCCCTCCTCCTCCAACTCCTCACCTCCTCCTCCACTATCTCCTCCTCCTCCTCCTCCTCCTCTCCTCCTCCTCCACCTCTTCCTTTTACACATCCTCCTCCTCACCCTCCTCTACCACCTCCTCACCTCCTTCTCCACCTCCTCCCTCCTCCTCCTTCTCCTCTCCCCTTCCACCTCCTCTCCCCTTCCACCTCCTCTCCCCATCCTCCTCCTCCTCCTCCTCCTCCTCCTCCTCCTCCTCCTCATCTGACTGTAGGTGTTGCCAGACTCTTTGCTTATTACTCAGAAACCCTCCATCTGATAAAAGTCATGAATGAAACAGTAAGTATTGTTGCTTTGCATCTCTGAGGTCTATATTATTTCCATTGGCTCATTCATCCTCCTCCTCCTCCTCTCTCCTGGAACTATTCCCCAGGTCCTTGCTGGAAATCACAATGTGTTCTCAGTCAGCTTACCTTGTAAAATAATGGTTAAGTGAAAAAGATATATATATTTAATGACCATTTTGATTCAGTTTTGTTTTTATCCCAATATGTTATTGTTAGGAATTCCGTTAGTCAGTTTCCCAATAGAACATCCCACCATTAGGGGGCAGCATTCAGAAGCCAGGTACTTTGAGCACCAGCAAGGCTAGTTAAGTGAGTGATTGCTCACAGGCGTGAGTGAGGTTAGTGCTATCCGGAATCCTTGGACTAGCGCTGTGGAAGTCATTACATTTTGTCAGCCGGTAACTGTCATGCAAATAACTGCCGGTCTTACGGTAATTAACTGTTAATTAACATAAACACATTGAGGTGCACCTTTTCAGAAAAGCCTAATAAATCCATGTAATATACACCATCACAATAAATCCATAATTTATTTTAGACAGGTCTAAGGAAACATTATGATATGAAGAAAATGTATTTCAGAAGAACAGAATAGCATTTTAATGTTTTTCTGCCATACGTAATATGCGGTCGGCTATTGGACTATTGTAAACAGCTCATGAATAGGCATAGCCATGAGCTCTAATATGCATATTGGTGTTCTACATTCGCCATCTTCAATCCTCTGAATGAATCATCACCTTAGAAAGCGCTGTCCATTTAGTTGTGTTTGCCTTTGGAACAACATCCAAAGACCATGTTTTCCTCTCAGTTTCAATCTGCTGTTGAACTTCTTTCTTCAAATTGATCGATCACAGTGAGGTCAAACAATGTAGCCTAATTTAATTTTAAAAGTATGACACTGTTTTGATGATAAGGGTTTGATGCGATTTTCGATTGCATTTGCATTGATGTCAGAGTGATTAGAGGGACAATAGAGTACTGAGTCCCAGGCCATTAGGACCTGATGGTTAGAGGGACAATAGAGCCCTGAGTACCAGGCCATTAGGACCTGATGGTTAGAGGGAGCATAGAGCCCTGAGTACCAGGCCATTAGGACCTGATGGTTAGAGGGACAATAGAGCCCTGAGTACCAGGCCATCAGGACCTGATGGTTAGAGGGACAATAGAGCCCTGAGTACCAGGCCATTAGGACCTGATGGTTAGAGGGACAATAGAGCCCTGAGTACCAGGCCATTAGGACCTGATGGTTAGAGGGACAATAGAGCCCTGAGTACCAGGCCATTAGGACCTGATGGTTAGAGGGACAATAGAGCCCTGAGTACCAGGCCATTAGCGACCTGATGGTTAGAGGGACAATAGAGCCCTGAGTACCAGGCCATTAGGACCTGATGGTTAGAGGGACAATAGAGCCCTGAGTACCAGACCATTAGGACCTGATGGTTAGAGGGACAATAGAGCCCTGAGTACCAGGCCATTAGGACCTGATGGTTAGAGGGACAATAGAGCCCTGAGTACCAGGCCATTAGGACCTGATGGTTAGAGGGACAATAGAGCCCTGAGTACCAGGCCATTAGGACCTGATGGTTAGAGGGACAATAGAGCCCTGAGTACCAGACCATTAGGACCTGATGGTTAGAGGGACAATAGAGCCCTGAGTACCAGGCCATTAGGACCTGATGGTTAGAGGGACAATAGAGCCCTGAGTACCAGGCCATTAGCGACCTGACTGTCATTAGCAAGTTGGGTACTACCAAAGCATCAGCGCCATTCCAGTGTAGAGCTCATAGGAGGAGATTACGGTGACTCAACGGTCATGTGGAATGGGACTGTGGTCATGACTCATGACTGCCGGTGGGCCGTAATACAGTCACCACAACAGCCCTACTTGGGACGTCCCTACCCTAAATCTCAACCCTTACCCTTACCTAACCATTTTACATTTAAACGGGGGTGGCTGGTAGCCTAGAGGTGAAGAGCGTTGGGACAGTAACTACATTTAAACGGGGGTGGCTGGTAGCCTAGAGGTGAAGAGCGTTGGGACAGTAACTACATTTAAACGGGGGTGGCTGGTAGCCTAGAGGTGAAGAGCGTTGGGACAGTAACTACATTTAAACGGGGGTGGCTGGTAGCATAGAGGTGAAGAGCGTTGGGACAGTAACTACATTTAAACGGGGGTGGCTGGTAGCCTAGAGGTGAAGAGCGTTGGGACAGTAACTACATTTAAACGGGGGTGGCTGGTAGCCTAGAGGTGAAGAGCGTTGGGACAGTAACTACATTTAAACGGGGGTGGTAGCCTAGAGGTGAAGAGCGTTGGGACAGTAACTACATTTAAACGGGGGTGGTAGCCTAGAGGTGAAGAGCGTTGGGACAGTAACTACATTTAAACGGGGGTGGTAGCCTAGAGGTGAAGAGCGTTGGGACAGTAACTCCATTTAAACGGGGGTGGCTGGTAGCCTAGAGGTGAAGAGCGTTGGGACAGTAACTACATTTAAACGGGGGTGGTAGCCTAGAGGTGAAGAGCGTTGGGACAGTAACTACATTTAAACGGGGGTGGTAGCCTAGAGGTGAAGAGCGTTGGGACAGTAACTACATTTAAACGGGGGTGGCTGGTAGCCTAGAGGTGAAGAGCGTTGGGACAGTAACTACATTTAAACGGGGGTGGTAGCCTAGAGGTGAAGAGCGTTGGGACAGTAACTCCATTTAAACGGGGGTGGCTGGTAGCCTAGAGGTGAAGAGCGTTGGGACAGTAACTACATTTAAACGGGGGTGGCAGGTAGCATAGAGGTGAAGAGCGTTGGGACAGTAACTACATTTAAACGGGGGTGGCTGGTAGCCTAGAGGTGAAGAGCGTT
This sequence comes from Coregonus lavaretus, assembly GCF_964263955.1. NCBI lineage: Eukaryota > Metazoa > Chordata > Actinopteri > Salmoniformes > Salmonidae > Coregonus > Coregonus lavaretus. The sequence goes on from NW_028164075.1 coordinate 104,625, forward strand.
GGGACAGTAACTACATTTAAACGGGGGTGGCTGGTAGCCTAGAGGTGAAGAGCGTTGGGACAGTAACTACATTTAAACGGGGGTGGCTGGTAGCCTAGAGGTGAAGAGCGTTGGGACAGTAACTACATTTAAACGGGGGTGGCTGGCAGCATAGAGGTGAAGAGCGTTGGGACAGTAACTACATTTAAACGGGGCTGGTAGCATAGAGGTGAAGAGCGTTGGGACAGTAACTACATTTAAACGGGGGTGGCTGGTAGCCTAGAGGTGAAGAGCGTTGGGACAGTAACTACATTTAAACGGGGGTGGCTGGTAGCCTAGAGGTGAAGAGCGTTGGGAAAGTAACTACATTTAAACGGGGCTGGTAGCCTAGAGGTGAAGAGCGTTGGGACAGTAACTACATTTAAACGGGGGTGGCTGGTAGCCTAGAGGTGAAGAGCGTTGGGACAGTAACTACATTTAAACGGGGCTGGTAGCCTAGAGGTGAAGAGCGTTGGGACAGTAACTACATTTAAACGGGGGTGGCTGGTAGCCTAGAGGTGAAGAGCGTTGGGACAGTAACTACATTTAAACGGGGGTGGCTGGTAGCCTAGAGGTGAAGAGCGTTGGGACAGTAACTACATTTAAACGGGGGTGGCTGGTAGCCTAGAGGTGAAGAGCGTTGGGACAGTAACTACATTTAAACGGGGGTGGCTGGTAGCCTAGAGGTGAAGAGCGTTGGGACAGTAACTACATTTAAACGGGGGTGGCTGGTAGCCTAGAGGTGAAGAGCGTTGGGACAGTAACTACATTTAAACGGGGCTGGCAGCCTAGAGGTGAAGAGCGTTGGGACAGTAACTACATTTAAACGGGGGTGGCTGGTAGCCTAGAGGTGAAGAGCGTTGGGACAGTAACTACATTTAAACGGGGGTGGTAGCCTAGAGGTGAAGAGCGTTGGGACAGTAACTACATTTAAACGGGGGTGGTAGCCTAGAGGTGAAGAGCGTTGGGACAGTAACTACATTTAAACGGGGGTGGTAGCCTAGAGGTGAAGAGCGTTGGGACAGTAACTACATTTAAACGGGGCTGGCAGCCTAGAGGTGAAGAGCGTTGGGACAGTAACTACATTTAAACGGGGGTGGTAGCCTAGAGGTGAAGAGCGTTGGGACAGTAACTACATTTAAACGGGGCTGGCAGCCTAGAGGTGAAGAGCGTTGGGACAGTAACTACATTTAAACGGGGGTGGCTGGCAGCCTAGAGGTGAAGAGCGTTGGGACAGTAACTACATTTAAACGGGGGTGGCTGGTAGCCTAGAGGTGAAGAGCGTTGGGACAGTAACTACATTTAAACGGGGGTGGCTGGCAGCCTAGAGGTGAAGAGCGTTGGGACAGTAACTACATTTAAACGGGGGTGGCTGGTAGCCTAGAGGTGAAGAGCGTTGGGACAGTAACTACATTTAAACGGGGGTGGCTGGCAGCCTAGAGGTGAAGAGCGTTGGGACAGTAACTACATTTAAACGGGGGTGGCTGGTAGCCTAGAGGTGAAGAGCGTTGGGACAGTAACTACATTTAAACGGGGGTGGCTGGTAGCATAGAGGTGAAGAGCGTTGGGACAGTAACTACATTTAAACGGGGGTGGCTGGTAGCCTAGAGGTGGGACAGTAACCGAAACATTGCTAGTTCGAACACCCGAGCTGAAAAAAATCTGTCGAAGTGCCATTGAGCAAGGCACTTAACCCTAATTGCTCCTGTAAGCCACTCTGGATAAGAGCGTCTGCTAAATTACGTAAATGTTAACTTCAATGGGGTAGGGACGTCCCAAGGATTCCGGATAGCAAGGACCCTGTGAGTGGTTGGAGGGTGATTGCAGAGTCCTTGGTGGAAACCCTGTGAGTGGTTGGAGGGTGATTGCAGAGTCCTTGATGGAAGGCCATAGACATGCTTGTCCATAGTTTGGCTAGCTGGTTTCATCTCAGTTATCATTAGATTATATCATGTAACTATACCTTATCATTACCCTTTGATGTGACCAGGATGACCTCAGCCAGAGAAGTGTCTGTGTGAAGTTTGAACTGTCCAGAGGAGGAGACTACGGAGCTGCTACCATCAGCAGTAAGGTCTATTACACAACACAGATCAAGGTCACATCTCATCACTGCATAATGCTGAACACGTCATCCTGAATATTAAACTGACCTAAATGTCAGTGGTTCACTTTAACAATGAATCAATGTGTTGTCTGTCTGTGGTATGAGCCTAAACAATATTGTTTCTAGTGGAGGTTCGCTACAAGTCAAGTGTCCTGGCACCTGGCTTCACATCAGTTCAAAAGATTGACGAGTGACGGAAGTGACCGCCTGGGATCTGTGTGGGAGAGCCGGGCGGATCAGCTCAATCAGATCGCCCAACTGAAATGAGAGGATTGCAAAACAAAAGGACCTTTTCATCTGTTTAGTCCAGTCCTAAGTCTGCATGCATGTAGAATATTTCATTCAATCCTCATATTATTTTCATTTCTCCCACCAGGTCATGGTTGTCAGTGTTTAGAGGTGTACAGCTTCCCTAAAGACTCCTGGCTGAAAGAGCTGTCCCAGCATGCACCTGGAGTAGGAGATACAGGGAAACTGTCTCCTGTCGCCATGCTGATGAAGATCAAACCACCTAAACCTCCCACAGGTACTTCTCATGACATCCTGTCGTACCAAACTTTAACAGGTCCTTCTCATGACATTCTGTCGTACCAAACTTTAACAGGTCCTTCTCATGACATTCTGTCGTACCAAACATTAACAGATCACGGCAGAGTCGTTCCATGTCATTTCAGCAAGCCATGACACCCACCATCTCAGATTGTTCTGAAATCCTTTCTGTTGTTAGAAACAGATCAGATTAGCATTCCTGAAACATTATTTTGTTGAAAAATAATGATCTCTGAGAAATTAAGCTAATTGATTGCACCCAAATTGGCCATTTTAATTTATAGGATTCATGTAATATTCAATAAATATAGTACCTAACATCCAATTTGGACCAAACCTTTTTTCTAACAATGAGTAAGATATGAGGAATCCAAGGAAATTGTCAAAAGCCATCCACAGACCCCCACACCCCACGCCAATCCCACCCCAACAACGAATATATAGTATCAGTTCTCTATGTATGAAAATGTATGCACTCACTAACTGTAAGTCGCTCTGGATAAGAGCGTCTGCTAAATGACTAAAATGTAAATGTATGTCTGACAAGTAGTATGGAGCTGCTGCTTGGAGTATTGTTTCTTCGTCCTATATAATATATTGTCAGTGAATTTTGTGTGTTTTCTTTTTTTGTGTTTGAAAAATGTGTCATTGTAAATGTTAGATTTATGTCCCATCCTACATCTTAAAATTACCAGGTTCTGACTTTTTAAAGACCCCCCCCCTCAATATTAAAGGGATAATTCACCCAAATTACAAAATGACATATTGGTTTCCAAGCAGTCTATGGACAAGGTATGATGGCAACCCTTGCGTTGGTTTTGTTTACCTGGCCACTGTTTCAAATGCTAACTTTTTAGCATTTGTGGCACAAATTCCATGCAAGTCAACAGTACCTATATTAGCATTTTCACACTTCATATTCAAATAATCGAAGTAAGATAATACAGTTACACAATACATTTTTTTATACTTTAGGATGATTTGAACATGAAGCGTGAAAATGCTATTATAAGTACCATTGACTTGCATTGAATTTGTGGCACAAATGCTAAGAAGTTAGCATTTGAAACTGTGTTAAGGTGGTGTTGAAGGAGTCAGGCGCAGGAGGGTAAATCACAGAATAACAGGCTTTAATCCGCAAAAATACAGGTTTACGCAGAAATGCGTCAAACACACTCCAGGGCACAAAACAGGCACACTGGAAAATACAAGGCACACGGGAAAATACTCCCGTCGAACAAAATACACGAGCTCCACCGAGCTTCACTAACCTTCACAATAAACAATCACCCACAAGGACAAGGGGGCAGAGGGAACACTTAAACACGGACTAATGAGGGGATTAGAACCAGGTGTGTGTGATAACGAGACAAGACAATTGTGATGATGATTGGGGCGGCAGTGGTTAGTACTCCGGTGACGACGAACGCCGAATCCTACCCGAACAAGGAGGGGAGGCAGCCTCGGCCGAAGTCGTGACAGAAACAGTGGCGAAAAACCCAAGCATGGGTTGCTGTCATACCTTGTCAATAGACAACCAATGTCATTTTGCAATTTGGGTGAACAATCCCTTTAACATTGAGGGGGGGGATCTTTAAACTTTGTTGACCTAATAGCAGGAACAGCACCATCTAGTGGTCAGAACCGGTATACTCATTGTTGGGGTGGGATTGGCGTGGGGTGTGGGGTCTGTGGGTGGCTTTTGACCATTCCTTTGGATTCCTCATGTTGAACCCATTGTTAGAAAAGGTTTGGTCCAAATTGGATGTAAGGCACTATATTTATTGAATATTATATGAATCTTATCAATTAAAAAGGCCAATTTGGCTGCAATCAATTAGCTTAATTTCTCAGAGATCAAATTATATTTCAACAAAATAATGTTGCAGGAATGCTAATCCTATCTGTTTCTAACAACAGAAACGATTTCAGAACAATCTGAGATTGTGGGTGTCGAAATCCTATTTTTTGTGCTTTTTGAGGTGGAATGACCCGGTAACCAAATGGAGTAGTTTTTAAAGAATTTGTGTCATGAATAGTATGTTCCTTTTATTGGGCTGTAGTACTACGCTGCCTGAGCCTCACTGGATGAAAATAACAACCACACAAGCAATTTGGTATAGTCATATTCATTGTCATGAAAGGGACATTGCAAATGTTCAATGTGCAAGATGAGAATAACAGGAAGACATTGTATCAACATGAGAATAACAGGAAGACATTGTATCAACATGAGAATAACAGGAAGACATTGTATCAACATGAGAATAACAGGAAGACATTGTATCAACATGAGAATAACAGGAAGACATTGTATCAACATGAGAATAACAGGAAGACATTGTATCAACATGAGAATAACAGGAAGACATTGTATCAACATGAGAATAACAGGAAGACAATGTATCAACATGAGAATAACAGGAAGACATTGTATCAACATGAGAATAACAGGAAGACATTGTATCAACATGAGAATAACAGGAAGACATTGTATCAACATGAGAATAACAGGAAGACATTGTATCAACATGAGAATAACAGGAAGACATTGTATCAACATGAGAATAACAGGAAGACATTGTATCAACATGAGAATAACAGGAAGACATTGTATCAACATGAGAATAACAGGAAGACATTGTATCAACATGAGAATAACAGGAATACATTGTATCAACATGAGAATAACAGGAATACATTGTATCAACATGAGAATAACAGGAAGACATTGTATCAACATGAGAATAACAGGAAGACATTGTATCAACATGAGAATAACAGGAAGACATTGTATCAACATGAGAATAACAGGAAGACATTGTATCAACATGAGAATAACAGGAAGACATTGTATCAACATGAGAATAACAGGAAGACATTGTATCAACATGAGAATAACAGGAAGACAATGTATCAACATGAGAATAACAGGAAGACATTGTATCAACATGAGAATAACAGGAAGACATTGTATCAACATGAGAATAACAGGAAGACATTGTATCAACATGAGAATAACAGGAAGACATTGTATCAACATGAGAATAACAGGAAGACATTGTATCAACATGAGAATAACAGGAAGACATTGTATCAACATGAGAATAACAGGAAGACATTGTATCAACATGAGAATAACAGGAAGACATTGTATCAACATGAGAATAACAGGAATACATTGTATCAACATGAGAATAACAGGAATACATTGTATCAACATGAGAATTAACAGGAAGACATTGTATCTGTCGTATTTGACAGGATCTACCATGAAGAGTCCATTTGAGGTGTTGCAGAAGACCGAGGACGGCAATGTGATTGGCTCAGGACAGAACCACCTGATCAGCAGTCGCCAATGGGAGGACCAGGACGCTGTGTTTAAGTCTGTATACAGGAAGTACATGGTTACTAACCCCAGCAACACTACATACCCAGAAGACAGACCCAGGTAAACACTACAGTTGAATGAGAGTGGTTAGTCTTAATATCCTCAGATTGTAATGATGACAGAAAATAAGACCTGATAGGGCTCTGGGTCCTCAGTCTGAATCAGACTTTACCCAGACAGCTACTGATGACCTGATAGGGCTCTGGGTCCTCAGTCTGAATCAGACTTTACCCAGACAGCTACTGATGACCTGATAGGGCCCTGGGTCCTCAGTCTGAATCAGACTTTACCCAGACAGCTACTGATGACCTGATGGGGCTCTGGGTCCTCAGTCTGAATCAGACTTTACCCAGATAGCTACTGATGACCTGATAGGGCTCTGGGTCCTCAGTCTGAATCAGACTTTACCCAGATAGCTACTGATGACCTGATGGGGCTCTGGGTCCTCAGTCTGAATCAGACTTTACCCAGACAGCTACTGATGACCTGATAGGGCTCTGGGTCCTCAGTCTGAATCAGACTTTACCCAGACAGCTACTGATGACCTGATAGGGCTCTGGGTCCTCAGTCTGAATCAGACTTTACCCAGCCAGCTACTGATGACCTGATGGGGCTCTGGGTCCTCAGTCTGAATCAGACTTTACCCAGATAGCTACTGATGACCTGATAGGGCTCTGGGTCCTCAGTCTGAATCAGACTTTACCCAGACAGCTACTGATGACCTGATAGGACCCTGGGTCCTCAGTCTGAATCAGACTTTACCCAGACAGCTACTGATGACCTGATAGGGCCCTGGGTCCTCAGTCTGAATCAGACTTTACCCAGACAGCTACTGATGACCTGATAGGGCTCTGGGTCCTCAGTTTGAATCAGACTTTACCCAGACAGCAACTGATGACCTGATGTGACCTGATGGGGCTCTGGGTCCTCAGTCTGAATCAGATGGGTCCTCAGTCTGAATCAGACTTTACCCAGACAACCACTGATGACCTGATAGGGCTCTGGGTCCTCAGTTTGAATCAGACTTTACCCAGACAGCAACTGATCATCAGTTGAATCATCTAGTCTGTTGAATCATGGTTTCCTAGTGAGCCTCTTGTGTTTCCAGCCTCTCGTATCAGTGTGGTGTCCAGGGGGGGTCTAACCCTAACCAGCCTCTTGTATCAGTGTGGTGTCCAGGGGGGGTCTAACCCTAACCAGCCTCTCGTATCAGTGTGGTGTCCAGGGGGAGTCTAACCCTAACCAGCCTCTCGTATCAGTGTGGTGTCCAGGGGGGGTCTAACCCTAACCAGCCTCTCGTATCAGTGTGGTGTCCGGGGGGGGGGGGGGGGTCTAACCCTAACCAGCCTCTTGTATCAGTGTGGTGTCCAGGGGGGGTCTAACCCTAACCAGCCTCTCGTATCAGTGTGGTGTCCAGGGGGGGTCTAACCCTAACCAGCCTCTCGTATCAGTGTGGTGTCCAGGGGGGGTCTAACCCTAACCAGCCTCTTGTATCAGTGTGGTGTCCAGGGGGGGTCTAACCCTAACCAGCCTCTCGTATCAGTGTGGTGTCCAGGGGGGGGGTCTAACCCTAACCAGCCTCTCGTATCAGTGTGGTGTCCAGGGGGGGGGTCTAACCCTAACCAGCCTCTTGTGTTTCCAGCCTCTTGTATCAGTGTGGTGTCCAGGGGGGGTCTAACCCTAACCAGCCTCTCGTATCAGTGTGGTGTCCAGGGGGAGTCTAACCCTAACCAGCCTCTAGTATCAGTGTGGTGTCCAGGGGGGTCTAACCCTAACCAGCCTCTCGTATCAGTGTGGTGTCCAGGGGGGGTCTAACCCTAACCAGCCTCTCGTATCAGTGTGGTGTCCAGGGGGGGTCTAACCCTAACCAGCCTCTTGTATCAGTGTGGTGTCCAGGGGGGGTCTAACCCTAACCAGCCTCTCGTATCAGTGTGGTGTCCAGGGGGGGTCTAACCCTAACCAGCCTCTCGTATCAGTGTGGTGTCCAGGGGGGGGGTCTAACCCTAACCAGCCTCTTGTGTTTCCAGCCTCTTGTATCAGTGTGGTGTCCAGGGGGGGTCTAACCCTAACCAGCCTCTCGTATCAGTGTGGTGTCCAGGGGGAGTCTAACCCTAACCAGCCTCTAGTATCAGTGTGGTGTCCAGGGGGGTCTAACCCTAACCAGCCTCTCGTATCAGTGTGGTGTCCAGGGGGGGTCTAACCCTAACCAGCCTCTCGTATCAGTGTGGTGTCCAGGGGGGGTCTAACCCTAACCAGCCTCTTGTATCAGTGTGGTGTCCAGGGGGGGTCTAACCCTAACCAGCCTCTCGTATCAGTGTGGTGTCCAGGGGGGGTCTAACCCTAACCAGCCTCTTGTATCAGTGTGGTGTCCAGGGGGGGTCTAACCCTAACCAGCCTCTCGTATCAGTGTGGTGTCCAGGGGGGGTCTAACCCTAACCAGCCTCTCGTATCAGTGTGGTGTCCAGGGGGAGTCTAACCCTAACCAGCCTCTTGTATCAGTGTGGTGTCCAGGGGGGGTCTAACCCTAACCAGCCTCTCGTATCAGTGTGGTGTCCAGGGGGGGTCTAACCCTAACCAGCCTCTTGTATCAGTGTGGTGTCCAGGGGGGGTCTAACCCTAACCAGCCTCTCGTATCAGTGTGGTGTCCAGGGGGGGTCTAACCCTAACCAGCCTCTCGTATCAGTGTGGTGTCCAGGGGGGGTCTAACCCTAACCAGCCTCTTGTGTTTCCAGCCTCTAGTATCAGTGTGGTGTCCAGGGGGGGTCTAACCCTAACCAGACTCTCGTATCAGTGTGGTGTCCAGGGGGGGGTCTAACCCTAACCAGCCTCTTGTATCAGTGTGGTGTCCAGGGGGGGTCTAACCCTAACCAGCCTCTCGTATCAGTGTGGTGTCCAGGGGGGGGGGTCTAACCCTAACCAGCCTCTCGTATCAGTGTGGTGTCCAGGGGGGGTCTAACCCTAACCAGCCTCTCGTATCAGTGTGGTGTCCCCAGTCCGCCTGGCCTTGCTGCTATTCCAGTTTCAACTGTTCTGCCTGCGGCTACGAAACCCCTACCTGTCCCAGACCTGCTGTTTTCAACTCTTAATGATCGGCTATGAAAAGCCAACTGAGAGACCTGAGCCCTAGGACCATACGTCGGGACTACCGGCCGTGGTGACTCCTTGCTGTCCCCAGTCCGCCTGGCCTTGCTGCTATTCCAGTTTCAACTGTTCTGCCTGCGGTTATGGAACCCCTACCTGTCCCAGACCTGCTGTTTTCAACTCTTAATGATCGGCTATGAAAAGCCAACTGAGATTTATTCCTGATTATTATTTGACCATGCTTGTCACTTATGAACATTTTTGAACATCTTGGCATGGTTCTGTTATAATCTCCACCCGGCACAGCCAGAAGAGGACTGGCCACCCCTCATAGCCTGGTTCCTCTCTAGGTTTCTTCCTAGGTTTTGCCTTTCTAGGGAGTTTTTCCTAGCCACCGTGCTTCTACACCTGCATTACTAGCTGTTTGGGGTTTTAGGCTGGGTTTCTGTACAGCACTTCGAGATATTAGCTGATGTAAGAAGGGCTATATAAAATAAAATTGATTGATTGAAATTGATTGGTGTCCAGGGGGGGGGGTCTAACCCTAACCAGCCTCTCGTATCAGTGTGGTGTCCAGGGGGGGAGTCTAACCCTAACCAGCCTCTTGTGTTTCCAGCCTCTTGTATCAGTGTGGTGTCCAGGGGGGGTCTAACCCTAACCAGCCTCTCGTATCAGTGTGGTGTCCAGGGGGGGGGTCTAACCCTAACCAGCCTCTTGTATCAGTGTGGTGTCCAGGGGGGGTCTAACCCTAACCAGCCTCTCGTATCAGTGTGGTGTCCAGGGGGGGGGGGTCTAACCCTAACCAGCCTCTCGTATCAGTGTGGTGTCCAGGGGGGGTCTAACCCTAACCAGCCTCTCGTATCAGTGTGGTGTCCGGGGGGGGGGGGGGGGGTCTAACCCTAACCAGTCTCTCGTATCAGTGTGGTGTCCAGGGGGGGTCTAACCCTAACCAGCCTCTTGTGTTTCCAGCCTCTTGTATCAGTGTGGTGTCCAGGGGGGGTCTAACCCTAACCAGCCTCTCGTATCAGTGTGGTGTCCAGGGGGGGGGTCTAACCCTAACCAGCCTCTCGTATCAGTGTGGTGTCCAGGGGGGGGGTCTAACCCTAACCAGCCTCTCGTATCAGTGTGGTGTCCAGGGGGGGTCTAACCCTAACCAGCCTCTCGTATCAGTGTGGTGTCCAGGGGGGGGGGGGGGTCTAACCCTAACCAGCCTCTCGTATCAGTGTGGTGTCCAGGGGGGGTCTAACCCTAACCAGCCTCTCGTATCAGTGTGGTGTCCAGGGGGGGTCTAACCCTAACCAGCCTCTCGTATCAGTGTGGTGTCCAGGGGGGGTCTAACCCTAACCAGCCTCTTGTATCAGTGTGGTGTCCAGGGGGGGTCTAACCCTAACCAGCCTCTCGTATCAGTGTGGTGTCCAGGGGGGGTCTAACCCTAACCAGCCTCCCTTATCTGTGTGGTGTCCAGGGGGTTGGGAAAAAGAGAAAAAGAGAAGCTTCTGTTTCACAATGGGCTGATAAGGAAATTGTTGATTGCTAATGAGGGGATTCGATTAATCTGGCCTGGTCTCCCGGGTAAGCTTGTTTTGCACCTGGTGAAAGTTGATTGCATTGGTTTTGGAACCGGGCTGCCTCCCGGGCTTCAGCCAGGTGCCCCGCTCTGTCCGACGGCGAAGTCGGATCAAAAACTAAGTGACGTAATTAAGCACGTGGAGTAATTAATAGGATTCTGTGTTTTCACACGCAAAAGTGATTGCTTTTGATAAAAACACCTTATCTGCCTTCCCACTGAAAACTAGTTATAACATTCAACTTTATTTTAAGAATGTGAAATGTCAGAATAATAGTAGAGAGAATGATTTATTTCAGCTTTTATTTCTTTCATCACATTCCCAGTGGGTCAGAAGTGGGTCAATGGTAGCATTGCCTTTAAATTGTTTAACTTGGGTCAAACGTTTCGGGTAGCCTTCCACAAGCTTCCCACAATAAGTTGGGTGAATTTTGGCCCATTCCTCCTGACAGAGCTGGTGTGACTGAGTCAGGTTTGTAGGCCTCCTTGCTCGCACACGCTTTTTCAGTTCTGCCCACAAATGTTCTATAGGATTGAGGTCAGGGCTTTGTGATGGCCACTCCAATACCTTGACATTGTTGTCCTTAAGCCATTTTGCCACAACTTTGGAAGCATGCTTGGGGTCATTGTCCATTTGGAAGACCCATTTGCAACCAAGCTTTAACTTCCTGACTGATGTCTTGAGATGTTGCTTCTATATATCCACATAATTTTCCTTCCTCATGCACCAGTCCCTCCTGCAGCAAAGCACCCCCACAGCATGATGCTGCCACCCCTGTGCTTCACGGTTGGGATGGTGTTCTTCGGCTTGCAAGTCACCCCCTTTTTCCTCCAAACATAACGATGGTCATTATGGCCAAACAGTTCTATTTTTGTTTCATCAGACCAGAGGCCATTTCTCCAAAAAGTACAATCTTTGTCCCCATGTGCAGTTGCAAACCGTAGTCTGGCTTTTTAATGGCGGTTTTGGAGCAGTGGCTTCTTCCTTGCTGAGCGGCCTTTCAGGTTATGTTGATATAGGACTCGTTTTACTGTGGATATAGATACTTTTGTACCTGTTTCCTCCAGCATCTTCACAAGGTCCTTTGCTGTGGTTCTGGGATTGATTTGCACTTTTTGCACCAAAGTACGTTCATCTCTAGGAGACAGAACGCGTCTCCTTCCTGAGCGGTATGACGGCTGCGTGCTCCCATGGTGTTTATACTTGCGTACTATTGTTTGTACAGATGAACGTGGTACCTTCAGGCATTTGGAAATTGCTCCCAAGGATGAACCAGACTTGTGGAGGTCTACAATTTCTTTTCTGAGGACTTGGCTGATTTCTTTTGATTTTCCCATTATGTCAAGCAAAGCGGCACTGAGTTTGAAGGTAGGCCTTGAAATACATCCACAGGTACACCTCCAATTGACTCAAATGATGTCAATTAGCCTATCAGAAGCTTCTAAAGCCATGACATCATTTTCTGGAATTTTCCAAGCTGTTTAAAGGCACAGTCAACTTAGTGTATGTAAACTTCTGACCCATTGGAATTGTGATGCAGGGAATTATAAGTGAAATAATCTGTCTGTAAACAATTGTTGGAAAAATTACTTGTGTCATGCACAAAGTAGATGTCCTAACCGACTTGCCAAAACTATAGTTTGTTAACAAGACATTTGTGGAGTGGTTGAAAAACGAGTTTTAATGACTCCAACCTAAGTGTATGTAAACTTCCGACTTCAACTGTATTTTATACAAAAGAGATGTTGTATGTTTCTGGATGATGCACCATGCTGCCTTGTTGACAACATGACCGAGCGACGCAGATTACTGTTGGATTTGAGAAGGGCTCTCCTCCCTCACAGCTTTTCCAGTTCACGTCACGGGGCATAGACCGGTGCCCCGCGGCTCAGTATAATAGAATCCGCCCATTGCTAGCTTTTGGACTTCAATCACTCGTGAGTTCATGTTGACATAGCCTTTAGACTTGGACATGAAAGGTGCACTAGTGTTGTAACCGTGGAGATGACATGTTAGTGTTGTAACCGTGGAGATTACGTGTTAGTGTTGTAACCATGGAGATGCTGTGTTGTTTTAAGCTGTGTGACCAGTCATTTCCTGTTTGCTGGAGGTGTGTTTCCTGTCCTGGAAGGAGTTAAGCCTCAGACAGGTGGGTTAAGACAATTGACCAAATATGTATTTTCATTACATTTGAATATCATGAATCTGTTTTTAAATATTTTATTGATGCCATGGGTTCTGTATTTAAATCTTGAATTGATGTCATGGGTTCTGTATTTCAATCTTTAATTGATGCCATGGGTTCTGTATTTAAATATTTAATTGATGTCATGGGTTCTGTATTTAAATCTTTAATTGATGTCATGGGTTCTGTATTTAAATCTTTAATTGATGTCATGGGTTCTGTATTTAAATCTTTAATTGAAGCCATGGGTTCTGTATTTAAGTATTTAATTGATGCCATGGGTTCTGTATTTAAGTATTTAATTAATGCCATGGGTTCTGTATTTAAGTATTTAATTAATGCCATGGGTTCTGTATTTAAGTATTTAATTAATGCCATGGCTTCTGATGCAGATTGAGATCGACAACCCATAAAATATACATTTTATCAACTCTTAAATCAGATGTATTTATCTTACTCATTTCTTAGGAGCCCTAACCCTAACCCTTCTATTTGTAATAAAATACATCCCCTTTATCAAATAAAAATCAGATGTATCTTACATTTCTATACAGAAACCCAGCCTAAAACCCCAAACAACAAGCAATGCAGATGTAGAAGCACGGTGGCTAGAACAAACTCCCTAGAAAGGCAGGAACCTAGGAAGAAACCTAGAGAGGAACCAGGCTCTGAGGGGTGGCCAGTCCTCTTCTGGCTGTGCCGGGTGGATATTATAAGAGGACATGGCCATTAAGGCCAAGTGGACTGGGGACAGCCAGGAGTCATCAGGCCAGGTAGTCCAACCTTGAAATCAGTCCTAGCCTTAACAGGAAGCCAGTGTAGAGAGGCTAGCACTGGAGGAATATGATCACATTTCTTGGTTCTAGTGAAGATTCTAGCAGCCGTGTTTAGCACTAACTGAAGTTTATTTAGTGCTTTAGCCGGAGAGTAGAGCATTGCAGTAGTCTACTCTAGAAGTGACAAAAGCATGGATTAGCTGCATCATTTTTGGACTAAAAGTTTCAGATTTTTGCAATGTTACGAAGATGGAAAAAAGCTGCCCTTGAAATATTCTTGATATGTTCGTCAAAAGAGAGATCAGGGTTCAGAGTAACGCCGAGGTCCTTCACAGTTTTGAGACGACTGTTCAACCATCAAGATTAATTGTCAGATCCAACAGCAGATCTCTTTGTTTCTTGGGACCTAGAACTAGCATCTCTGTTTTGTCCGAGTTTAAAAGTAAAACATTTGCCGCCATCCACTTCCTTACAGTGGGGAAAAAAAGTATTTAGTCAGCCACCAATTGTGCAAGTTCTCCCACTTAAAAAGATGAGAGAGGCCTGTAATTTTCATCATAGGTACACGTCAACTATGACAGACAAAATGAGAAAAAAAAATCCAGAAAATCACATTGTAGGATTTTTTATGAATTTATTTGCAAATTATGGATGGTGTATTGAAAACAATAGTGGTCCTAAAACGGAACCTTGAGGAACACTGAAACCTACCATTGATTTGTCAGAGGACAAACCATCCACAGAGACGAACTGATATCTTTCAGACAGATAAGATCTAAACCAGGCAAGAACTTGTCCGTGTAAACCAATTAAGGTTTACAATCTCTCCAAAAGAATGTGGTGATCAATGTTGTCAAAAGCAGCACTAAGGTCTAGGAGCACGAGGACAGATGCAGAGCCTTGGTCTGACGCCATTAAAAGGTAATTTACCACCTTCACGAGTGCAGTCTCAGTGCTATGATGGTGTCTAAAACCAGACTGAAGCGGTCGTATACATGATTTGTCTTCAGGAAGGCAGTGAATTGCTGCGCAACAGCTTTTTAAATTTTCTTTGAGAGGAATTGGAGATTCGATATAGGCCGATAGTTTTTTTTACATTTTCCGGGTCAAGGTTTGGCTTTTTCAGGAGAGGCTTTATTACTGCCACTTTTAGTGAGTTTGGTTCACATCCAGTGGATAGGGAGCCATTTATTATGTTCAACATAGCAGGGCCAAGCACAGGAAGTAGCTCTTTCAGTAGTTTAGTTGGAATAGGGTCCAGTATGCAGCTTGAAGGTTTAGAGGCCATGAGTATTTTCATGAAAAGACTTAAGTGTCTCTATTGATCCGAGGTCCTGGCAGTTCTGTGCAGACTCAGGACAACTGAGCTTTGGAGAAATACGCAGATTCCATGTCCCACTGTCTGTCTCTCTCTCCCCCTGTCTGTCTCTCTCTCCCCCTGTCTCTCTCTCCCCCTGTCTGTCTCTCTGTCTCCCTGTCTGTCTCTCTCTCCCCCTGTCTGTCTCTCTCTCCCCCTGTCTGTCTCTCTCTCCCCCTGTCTGTCTCTCTCTCCCCCTGTCTGTCTCTCTCTCCCCCTGTCTGTCTCTCTCCCCCTGTCTGTCTCTCTCCCCCTGTCTGTCTCTCTCCCCCTGTCTGTCTCTCTCTCCCCCTGTCTGTCTCTCTCCCCCTGTCTGACTCTCTCTCCCCCTGTCTGTCTCTCTCCCCCTGTCTGTCTCTCTCTCTCCCTGTCTGTCTCTCTCCCCCTGTCTGTCTCTCTCTCCCCCTGTCTGTCTCTCTCCCCCTGTCTGTCTCTCTCTCCCCCTGTCTGTCTCTCTCCCCCTGTCTGTCTCTCTCTCCCCCTGTCTCTCTCTCCCCCTGTCTCTCTCTCCCCCTGTCTCTCTCTCTCCCCCTGTCTGTCTCTCTCTCCCCCTGTCTGTCTCTCTCTCCCCCTGCCTGTCTCTCTCTCCCCCTGTCTCTCTCTCCCCCTGTCTCTCTCTCCCCCTGTCTGTCTCTCTCCCCCTGTCTGTCTCTCTCTCCCCCTGTCTGTCTCTCTCTCCCCCTGTCTGTCTCTCTCTCCCCCTGTCTGTCTCTCTCTCCCCCTGTCTGTCTCTCTCTCCCCCTGTCTGTCTCTCTCTCCCCCTGTCTGTCTCTCTCCCCCTGTCTGTCTCTCTCTCCCCCTGTCTGTCTCTCTCTCCCCCTGTCTGTCTCTCCTCTCCCCCTGTCTGTCTCTCCTCTCCCCCTGTCTGTCTCTCTCTCCCCCTGCCTGTCTCTCTCTCCCCCTGTCTGTCTCTCTCTCCCCCTGTCTGTCTCTCTCTCCCCCTGTCTCTCTCTCCCCCTGTCTGTCTCTCTCTCCCCCTGTCTGTCTCTCTCTCCCCCTGTCTGTCTCTCTCTCCCCCTGTCTGTCTCTCTCTCCCCCTGTCTGTCTCTCTCTCCCCCTGTCTGTCTCTCTCTCCCCCTGTCTGTCTCTCTCCCCCTGTCTGTCTCTCTCTCCCCCTGTCTGTCTCTCTCCCCCTGTCTCTCTCTCCCCCTGTCTGTCTCTCTCTCCCCCTGTCTGTCTATCTCTCCCCCTGTCTGTCTCTCTCTCCCCCTGTCTGTCTCTCTCCCCCTGTCTGTCTCTCTCCCCCTGTCTGTCTCTCTCTCCCCCTGTCTGTCTCTCTCTCCCCCTGTCTGTCTCTCTCTCCCCCTGTCTGTCTCTCTCTCCCCCTGTCTGTCTCTCTCTCCCCCTGTCTGTCTCTCTCCCCCTGTCTGTCTCTCTCCCCCTGTCTGTCTCTCTCTCCCCCTGTCTGTCTCTCTCCCCCTGTCTGTCTCTCTCTCCCCCTGTCTGTCTCTCTCCCCCTGTCTGTCTCTCTCCCCCTGTCTGTCTCTCTCTCCCCCTGTCTGTCTCTCTCCCCCTGTCTGTCTCTCTCTCCCCCTGTCTGTCTCTCTCTCCCCCTGTCTGTCTCTCTCCCCCTGTCTGTCTCTCTCTCCCCCTGTCTGTCTCTCTCCCCCTGTCTGTCTCTCTCTCCCCCTGTCTCTCTCTCTCTCCCCCTGTCTGTCTCTCTCTCCCCCTGTCTGTCTCTCTCCCCCTGTCTGTCTCTCTCCCCCTGTCTGTCTCTCTCTCCCCCTGTCTGTCTCTCTCCCCCTGTCTGTCTCTCTCTCCCCCTGTCTGTCTCTCTCTCCCCCTGTCTGTCTCTCTCTCCCCCTGTCTGTCTCTCTCTCCCCCTGTCTGTCTCTCTCTCCCCCTGTCTGTCTCTCTCTCCCCCTGTCTGTCTCTCTCCCCCTGTCTGTCTCTCTCTCCCCCTGTCTGTCTATCTCTCCCCCTGTCTGTCTCTCTCTCCCCCTGTCTGTCTCTCTCCCCCTGTCTGTCTCTCTCTCCCCCTGTCTCTCTCTCCCCCTGTCTGTCTCTCTCTCCCCCTGTCTGTCTATCTCTCCCCCTGTCTGTCTCTCTCTCCCCCTGTCTGTCTCTCTCCCCCTGTCTGTCTCTCTCTCCCCCTGTCTGTCTCTCTCTCCCCCTGTCTGTCTCTCTCCCCCTGTCTGTCTCCCCCTGACTGTCTCTCTCCCCCTGTCTGTCTCTCTCTCCCCCTGTCTGTCTCTCTCCCCCTGTCTGTCTCTCTCTCCCCCTGTCTGTCTCTCTCTCCCCCTGTCTGTCTCTCTCTCCCCCTGTCTGTCTCTCTCTCCCCCTGTCTGTCTCTCTCCCCCTGTCTGTCTCTCTCTCCCCCTGTCTGTCTCTCTCTCCCCCTGTCTGTCTCTCTCTCCCCCTGTCTGTCTCTCTCTCCCCCTGTCTGTCTCTCTCTCCCCCTGTCTGTCTCTCTCTCCCCCTGTCTGTCTCTCTCCCCCTGTCTGTCTCTCTCCCCCTGTCTGTCTCTCTCTCCCCCTGTCTGTCTCTCTCTCCCCCTGTCTGTCTCTCTCCCCCTGTCTCTCTCTCCCCCTGTCTCTCTCTCCCCCTGTCTGTCTCTCTCTCCCCCTGTCTGTCTCTCTCCCGCTGCCTGTCTCTCTCTCCCCCTGTCTGTCTCTCTCCCCCTGCCTGTCTCTCTCTCCCCCTGTCTGTCTCTCTCCCCCTGTCTGTCTCTCTCCCCCTGTCTCTCTCTCTCCCCCTGTCTGTCTCTCTCCCCCTGTCTGTCTCTCTCTCCCCCTGTCTGTCTCTCTCTCCCCCGTCTGTCTCTCTCCCCCTGTCTGTCTCTCTCTCCCCCTGTCTGTCTCTCTCTCCCCCTGTCTGTCTCTCTCCCCCTGTCTGTCTCTCTCCCCCTGTCTGTCTCTCTCTCCCCCTGTCTGTCTCTCTCTCCCCCTGTCTCTCTCTCTCCCCCTGTCTGCCTCTCTCTCCCCCTGTCTCTCTCTCCCCCTGTCTGTCTCTCTCTCCCCCTGTCTGTCTCTCTCTCCCCCTGTCTGTCTCTCTCTCCCCATGTCTGTCTCTCTCTCCCCCTGTCTGTCTCTCTCTCCCCCTGTCTGTCTCTCTCTCCCCCTGTCTGTCTCTCTCTCCCCCTGTCTGTCTCTCTCTCCCCCTGTCTGTCTCTCTCCCCCTGTCTGTCTCTCTCCCCCTGTCTGTCTCTCTCTCCCACTGTCTGTCTCTCTCTCCCCCTGTCTGTCTCTCTCTCCCCCTGTCTGTCTCTCTCCCCCTGTCTGTCTCTCTCTCCCCCTGTCTGTCTCTCTCTCCCCCTGTCTGTCTCTCTCTCCCTGTCTGTCTCTCTCCCCCTGTCTGTCTCTCTCTCCCCCTGTCTGTCTCTCTCTCCCCCTGTCTGTCTCTCTCTCCCCCTGTCTGTCTCTCTCTCCCCCTGTCTGTCTCTCTCTCCCCCTGTCTGTCTCTCTCTCCCCCTGTCTGTCTCTCTCTCCCCCTGTCTGTCTCTCTCTCCCCCTGTCTGTCTCTCTCTCCCCCTGCCTGTCTCTCTCTCCCCCTGTCTGTCTCTCTCTCCCCCTGTCTGTCTCTCTCTCCCCCTGTCTGTCTCTCTCCCCCTGTCTGTCTCTCTCTCCCCCTGTCTGTCTCTCTCTCCCCCTGTCTGTCTCTCTCTCCCCCTGTCTGTCTCTCTCTCCCCCTGTCTGTCTCTCTCTCCCCCTGTCTGTCTCTCTCTCCCCCTGTCTGTCTCTCTCTCCCCCTGCCTGTCTCTCTCTCCCCCTGCCTGTCTCTCTCCCCCTGCCTGTCTCTCTCCAGGAGGAGTGTCTGTAGCTGTGTGTCTGTGGTGGAGTGGCAGCCACAATCTGCTGCAGTACTTACTGTGGAAAGCTCCCAAAGACAAACCAGGTAGGATGATTAGGTTGGGGGTTCTTTAGTCACGCGTACTATGAGATTACAATAGGATCTGTGTTGATGTTAAATAAGATCCTGGGTCTGTATTCAAGTGTCTGATCTAGGATCAGTTTGACCATTTAGATGATTCCATGGACAGAGGGGACCTGATCCCAGATCAGCACTCCCACTCTGAGGCTTTATGAATACAGGCCCTTCTAGTGTATGTCAGTATATTACCTGAACGTTCTGGGTGTAGGAACGGTTCATGGCCAGCAGTGTTGCAGCTCATCATGTCTCTCTGTTCCAGACCCGGAGCCTGATGCCTTGTGGCCCAACGCCCAGGAGATCCTGTGTTCTGCTGTTAGCAGCTGTACTAGACACATAACTCTGGGCCTGGTTACTGAACTGGTCACTGTCTGGGACAGACACTTAGGTGAGTTCACTTCACACTGGTTCTGGGGCCTCAATGTTACACTAAATATCGCACGCACAATAATATTGAGATTGATAAAGTTTCCAGTTATAAATCAGACCTGTCGTAAAACTGTGCACGTGAACGAGCACTATAACTCCGCCTGGAAAACGCCTCCATTCACCTTTTATAGTGACAATAACACTCTAATTTGCTGTATACTTTGGAAGTATTGGAATTAGGCCAAGACAGTTTCTAAGGAAATATCCATGCAGATGTCTTTGGAGGGGTTGGCACAATGTTTTCTTTTGCTGTGACATTTGCTGTAGATTATCTGTCCGTTTCTGAAAGACAAAAACAATTGCACATTGTTGTGGACCTGTAAACAGACCGTTTTGAATTCAAGAATGTTTTGTATTTACTTTTTCCCAAACCTAAATAGGCTATGCTGTACTGCCCGCGAATTCTGAAACATTGAAAAAAATGAAAACTACAGTACAGCGCTAGCCTACCTGTTCAACTGTTAAATTCTACTGTATGTTATAAACCGCGCTCCCTTTCGGATGCAAAAACATTTAGTTATAATATCTAATAGGCCCAAGGAGAGATGTGCATGGTCATCTGTTGTATGGCTACTTGGGGAATATCAACCATCACGGCCAGAAAAGGTGCGGAATTCATTCTGAAAATGGTTATGATATATGATATAAACTCAGCAATAAAAATAAACGTCCTCTCACTGTCAACTGCGTTTATTTTCAGCAAACTTAACATGTGTAAATATTTGTATGAACATAACAAGATTCAACAACTGAGACATAAACTGAACAAGTTCCACAGACATGTGACTAACATAAATGACCAAAGGGGGGGTCAAAATCAAAAGTAACCAGCTGCATTAAGTACTGCAGTGCATCTCCTCCTCATGGACTGCACCAGATTTGCCAGTTCTTGCTGTGAGATGTTACCCCACTCTTCCACCAAGGCACCTGCAAGTTCCTGGACATTTCTGGGGGGAATGGCCCTAGCCCTCACCCTCCGATCCAACAGGTCCCAGACGTGCCCAGATTGAGATCCTTGCTCTTCGCTGGCCATGGCAGAACACTGACATTCCTGTCTTGCAGGAAATCACGCACAGAACGAGCAGTATGGCTGGTGGCATTGTCATGCTGGAGGGTCATGTCAGGATGAGCCTGCAGGAAGGGTACCACATGAGGGAAGAGGATGTCTTCCCTGTAACGCACAGCGTTGAGATTGCCTGCAATGATAGGCCTCGGTGTAATGCTCATTCGTTCGACGATAAACGCGAATCCAACCATCACCCCTGGTGAGACAAAACCGCGACTCGTCAGTGAAGAGCACTTTTTGCCAGTCCTGTCTGGTCCAGCGACGGTGGGTTTGTGCCCATAGGCAACGTTGTTGCCGGTGATGTCTGGTGAGGACCTGCCTTACAACAGGCCTACAACAGGCCTATTGCGGACAGTCTGAGCACTGATGGAGGGATTGTGCGTTCCTGGTGTAACTCGGGCAGTTAATGATGCCATCCTGTACCTGTCCCGCAGGTGTGATGTTCGGATGTACCGATCCTGTGCAGGTGTTGTTACACGTGGTCTGCCACTGCGAGGACGATCAGCTGTCCGTCCTGTCTCCCTGTAGCGCTGTCTTAGGCGTCTCACAGTACGGACATTGCAATATATGTAACCCTGGACACATCTGCAGTCCTCATGCCTCCTTGCAGCATGCCTAAGGCACGTTCACGCAGATGAGCAGGGACCCTGGGCATCTTTCTTTTGGTGTTTTTCAGAGTCAGTAGAAAGGCCTCTTTAGTGTCCTAAGTTTTCATAACTGTGACCTTAATTGCCTACCGTCTGTAAGCTGTTAGTATCTTAACGACCGTTCCACAGGTGCATGTTCATTAAAGTCATTAAGGTTTCGAGCTTGACGTTTGGCAACTCGAACCTTCAGCTCCCTCCACAGATTTTCTATGGGATTAAGGTCTGGAGACTGGCTAGGCCACTCCAGGACCTTAATGTGCTTCTTCTTGAGCCACTCCTTTGTTGCCTTGGCCGTGTGTTTTGGGTCATTGTCATGCTGGAATACCCATCCACGACCCATTTTCACGTGGTCTGCCACTGCGAGGACGATCAGCTGTCCGTCCTGTCTCCCTGTAGCGCTGTCTTAGGCGTCTCACAGTACGGACATTGCAATATATATAACCCTGGACACATCTGCAGTCCTCATGCCTCCTTGCAGCATGCCTAAGGCACGTTCACGCAGATGAGCAGGGACCCTGGGCATCTTTCTTTTGGTGTTTTTCAGAGTCAGTAGAAAGGCCTCTTTAGTGTCCTAAGTTTTCATAACTGTGACCTTAATTGCCTACCGTCTGTAAGCTGTTAGTGTCTTAACGACCGTTCCACAGGTGCATGTTCATTAAAGTCATTAAGGTTTCGAGCTTGACGTTTGGCAACTCGAACCTTCAGCTCCCTCCACAGATTTTCTATGGGATTAAGGTCTGGAGACTGGCTAGGCCACTCCAGGACCTTAATGTGCTTCTTCTTGAGCCACTCCTTTGTTGCCTTGGCCGTGTGTTTTGGGTCATTGTCATGCTGGAATACCCATCCACGACCCATTTTCAATGCCCTGGCTGAGGGAAGGAGGTTCTCACCCAAGATTTGACGGTACATGGCCCCGTCCATTGTCCCTTTGATGCGGTGAAGTTGTCCTGTCCCCTTAGCAGAAAAACACCCCCAAAGCATAATGTTTCCACCTCCATGTTTGACGGTGGGGATGGTGTTCTTGGGATCATAGGCAGCATTCCTCCTCCTCCAAACACGGCGAGTTGAGTTGATGCTCCATTTTGGTCTCATCTGAACATAACACTTTCACCCAGTTCTCCTCTGAATCATTCAGATGTTCATTGGCAAACTTCAGACGGCCCTGTATATGTGCTTTCTTGAGCAGGGGGACCTTGCGGGCGCTGCAGGATTTCAGTCCTTCACGGCATAGTGTGTTACCAATTGTTTTCTTGGTGACTATGGTCCCAGCTGCCATTTTTTTATTGGTACATTTTTTGGGGGAAGCCTGGCTTCCCTTGGCATCCATGAATACACACCACTAGTTGTTAATAATAGTACAAATGCAGGGCTATCGATACACTTTGCTACTCATTCATTGCAGCTGCAGCGAGAGTGGAAGTAGAGAGAAGCACGTTTTATGTTTTGTAATAGAGTTGAATAAAAACAGTGTTGACAGAACTGAATAAAAACAGTGTTGACAGTACTGAATAAAAACAGTGTTGACAGAACTGAATAAAAACAGTGTTGACAGTACTGAATAAAAACAGTGTTGACAGTACTGAATAAAAACAGTGTTGACAGTACTGAATAAAAACTGTTGACAGGTCTGAATAAAAACTGTGTTGACAGTACTGAATAAAAACAGTGCTGACAGGTCTGAATAAAAACAGTGCTGACAGTACTGAAAAAAAAGAGTGTTGACAGTACTAAATAAAAACAGTGCTGACAGTACTGAATAAAAACTGTTGACAGGTCTGAATAAAAACAGTGTTGACAGTACTGAAAAAAAAGAGTGTTGACAGTACTGAATAAAAACAGTGCTGACAGTACTGAATAAAAACAGTGTTGACAGGTCTGAAAAAAAAGAGTGTTGACAGTACTAAATAAAAACAGTGCTGACAGTACTGAATAAAAACAGTGTTGACAGGTCTGAAAAAAAAGAGTGTTGACAGTACTAAATAGAACCTTAAACATGAATTCACTCATAAAAACAGCAGCTCTGTGCTGTATTCTTTCTTTGGTCATGGTTTTAAAAGTTATGAAATCTTACGTAGGCGAGTATCAAACTTTGCTGTGGCCGGGGGTCGTAGAAGCTGTAGACTCAGTGATTTGAACTATCCGATTGGCCAGCAGCACTCAATTTAGCCACAGATCTCCCGGTCTTCCGGGTAGGCGGAGATTGTCTTTTCAGACAAATTAAAGGGTTACAAATGGGAACAATTAGCCTACCCAGTGCACAGGGCTTCTGAATCAAATGCACCTACCGCCAACAGGGCTTTTGAATCAAATGCACCTACCACCAACAGGGCTTCTGAATCAAATGCACCTACCACCAACAGGGCTTCTGAATCAAATGCACCTACCGCCAACAGGGCTTCTGAATCAAATGCACCTACCACCAACAGGGCTTCTGAATCAAATGCACCTACCGCCAACAGGGCTTCTGAATCAAATGCACCTACCGCCAACAGGGCTTCTGAATCAAATGCACCTACCGCCAACAGGGCTTCTGAATCAAATGCACCTACCGCCAACAGGGCTTCTGAATCAAATGCACCTACCGCCAACAGCACAACACCAATAAAACAAAAAGGAGTGCAAGTCTTTATCATTGGCTTTTCGACACAAACGTTTGGTGATCGACTAGTAATGCCTTGAAGATCCACCAGTCGATTGACCAGTTGGTGATCCACTAGTAATGCCTTGAAGATCCACCAGTCGATTGACCGGTTGGTGATCCACTAGTAATGCCTTGAAGATCCACCAGTCGATTGACCGGTTGGTGACCACTGGTCTAAAGTTTGCCTGAGGATAGGCACATTCTCACATCAAGGTCAGATTTGATAAATGCCAACTTTTGCCTGAACTGGCGAATGCATGTTTTGGGGTATATCTTTATGCATATGCAACGTTTGTAAATGAGGCCACTGGTGAAAAGCACACAACACCATAATATTTCTAAGTAAATGTTTTCTTATTTCTTTGTTTTGTTTACCTCGGTTGTTAAGTTGCCGTTTCATATGCACAGACCCTCGAGCCTATTTCTTATCTGTATAAGAACCTAGAAGAGATGCGCTGTAGGTATTTATTTCCTAAATGGATGAAATGAATATGACTGTGCAGGAAGCCTCTTATCTCTCTCCCCCATTGTGTAGGTCTTCCTCTGTCTGTTGTCTCATTGGCAGCAGACAGTGTGTTCAGCAGCATTATGTTTGTGGATGACTGGCCTCGTACTGCTGCTGAGGATGCCCCACACAGCCAGGGTGCTACCCACACCAGCACACAGGTCCATATACTGGTCACCTGTAAGAGTGGAGCATGTCATCTAGTCTACGCAGGAAGAGGACTGAACTCTCATGATGTCACACAACTATCAGAAAGGTTTACAGGATTCTATTCTATTCTACACAATCTATCAGAAGGTTAACTTGAGTAACCCATACCAAGTTACATTACATAAACATTGATAGAAACATGATATAGAGCTCCATAACTTCCTGTCTCCTATCTGTCAGACCATCAGCTCCAGGGTGTTTCCCCTCCCTCCATAACTTCCTGTCTCTCCTGTCTTCTATCTGTCAGACCATCAGCTCCAGGCTGTTTCCCCTCCCTCCATAACTTCCTGTCTCTCCTGTCTCCTATCTGTCAGACCATCAGCTCCAGGCTGTTTCCCCTCCCTCCATAACTTCCTGTCTCTCCTGTCTCCTATCTGTCAGACCATCAGCTCCAGGGTGTTCCCCCTCCCTCCATAACTTCCTGTCTCTCCTGTCTTCTATCTGTCAGACCATCAGCTCCA
This sequence comes from Coregonus lavaretus, assembly GCF_964263955.1. Classification (NCBI taxonomy): domain Eukaryota; kingdom Metazoa; phylum Chordata; class Actinopteri; order Salmoniformes; family Salmonidae; genus Coregonus; species Coregonus lavaretus. The sequence goes on from NW_028164075.1 coordinate 129,483, forward strand.
GGGTGTCTCCCCTCCCTCCATAACTTCCTGTCTCTCCTGTCTCCTATCTGTCAGACCATCAGCTCCAGGGTGTTTCCCCTCCCTCCATAACTTCCTGTCTCTCCTGTCTTCTATCTGTCAGACCATCAGCTCCAGGGTGTTTCCCCTCCCTCCATAACTTCCTGTCTCTCCTGTCTTCTATCTGTCAGACCATCAGCTCCAGGCTGTTTCCCCTCCCTCCATAACTTCCTGTCTTCTATCTGTCAGACCATCAGCTCCAGGGTGTTTCCCCTCCCTCCATAACTTCCTGTCTCTCCTGTCTTCTATCTGTCAGACCATCAGCTCCAGGGTGTTTCCCCTCCCTCCATAACTTCCTGTCTCTCCTGTCTCCTATCTGTCAGACCATCAGCTCCAGGCTGTTTCCCCTCCCTCCATAACTTCCTGTCTCTCCTGTCTCCTATCTGTCAGACCATCAGATCCAGGCTGTCTCCCCGTGGTGACTGCTACTGTTCCGTTCCTCCAGCGCCTGGTAAACCAGCTTCATTATGTTGACTCTCAGGCCACCATGTCCATCTCCCTCTCATCAGATGGAGTGATTTAGAAGATTCCAGTGATGCTGGACTAGTGTGTTTCTCTGTGTCACTATCCTCTATCTACAGTGAGGGAAAAAGGATTTGATCCCCTGCTGATTTTGTACGTTTGCCCACTGACAAAGAAATGATCAGTCTATAATTTTAATGGTAGGTTTATTTGAACAGTGAGAGACAGAATAACAACAAAAAAATCCAGAAAAACGCATGTCAAAAATGTTATAAATTGATTTGCATTTTAATGAGGGAAGTAAGTATTTGACAGCTCTGCAAAACATTACTTAGTACTTGGTGGCAAAACCCTTGTTGGCAATCACAGAGGTCAGACATTTCTTGTAGTTGGCCACCAGGTTTGCACACATATCAGGAGGGATTTTGTCCCATTCCTCTTTGCAGATCTTCTCCAAGTCATTAAGGTGTCGAGGCTGACGTTTGGCAACTCGAACCTTCAGCTCCCTCCACAGAATTTCTATGGGATTAAGGTCTGGAGACTGGCTAGGCCACTCCAGGACCTTAATGTGCTTCTTCTTGAGCCACTCCTTTGTTGCCTTGGCCGTGTGTTTTGGGTCATTGTCATGCTGGAATACCCATCCACGACCCATTTTCAATGCCCTGGCTGAGGGAAGGAGGTTCTCGCCCAAGATTTGACGGTACATGGCCCCGTCCATCGTCCCTTTGATGCGGTGAAGTTGTCCTGTCCCCTTAGCAGAAAAACACCCCCAAAGCATAATGTTTCCACCTCCATGTTTGACGGTGGGGATGGTGTTCTTGGGGTCATAGGCAGCATTCCTCCTCCTCCAAACACGGTGAGTTGAGTTGATGCCAAAGAGCTCGATTTTGGTCTCATCTGACCACAACACTTTCACCCAGTTCTCCTCTGAATCATTCAGATGTTCATTGGCAAACTTCAGACGGCCCTGTATATGTGCTTTCTTGAGCAGGGGGACCTTGCGGGCGCTGCAGGATTTCAGTCCTTCACGGCGTAGTGTGTTACCAATTGTTTTCTTGGTGACTATGGTCCCAGCTGTCACGATCGTCGGGAACAGAGGACCAAGGCGCAGCGTGGAAGGTGAACATACTTATTTATTTAATGATACACGAACAAAACGATAACGTGACGTCCTTGGTTACAATAAACACACCAACACGGAACAAGATCCCACCAACACTGTGGGAAAACCACCTGACTAAATATGGTTCCCAATCAGAGACAACCAGCAACAGCTGACACTCGTTGCCTCTGATTGAGAACCACTCTGGCCAACATAGATATACAAAAACTAGACTAGACACAACGAGCACAAAACATAAACTCTACACACCCTGGCTCAACTTAAAAGAGTCCCTAGAGCCAGGGCGTGACACCAGCTGCCTTGAGATCATTGACAAGATCCTCCTGTGTAGTTCTGGGCTGATTCCTCACCGTTCTCATGATCATTGCAACTACACGAGGTGAGATCTTGCATGGAGCCCCAGGCCGAGGGAGATTGACAGTTCTTTTGTGTTTCTTCCATTTGCGAATAATCGCACCAACTGTTGTCACCTTCTCACCAAGCTGCTTGGCGATGGTCTTGTAGCCCATTCCAGCCTTGTGTAGGTCTACAATCTTGTGCCTGACATCCTTGGAGAGCTCTTTGGTCTTGGCCATGGTGGAGAGTTTGGAATCTAATTGATTAATTGCTTCTGTGGACAGGTGTCTTTTATACAGGTAACAAGCTGAGATTAGAAGCACTCCCTTTAAGAGTGTGCTCCTAATCTCAGCTCGTTACCTGTATAAAGACACCTGGGAGCCAGAAATCTTTCTGATTGAGAGGGGGTCAAATACCTATTTCCCTCATTAAAATGCAAATCAATTTATAACATTTTTGACATGCGTTTTTCTGGATTTTTTTGTTGTTATTCTGTCTCTCACTGTTCAAATAAACCTACCATTAAAATTATAGACTGATCGTTTCTTTGTCAGTGGGCAAACGTACAAAATCAGCAGGGGATCAAATAATTTTTTTCCCTCACTGTATCTTAGTTATCTTACTACTCCTATCTTAGCTGTCTTATCTTTCTACTCCTATCTTAGTTATCTTACTACTCCTATCTTAGTAATCTTATCTTACTACTCCTATCTTAGTTATCTTACTACTTCTATCTTAGTTATCTTACTACTCCTATCTTAGTCATCTTATCTTTCTACTCCTATCTTAGTTATCTTACTACTCCTATCTTAGTCATCTTATCTTTCTACTCCTATCTTAGTTATCTTACTACTTCTATCTTAGTTTTCTTACTACTCCTATCTTAGTTATCTTACTACTCCTATCTTAGCCAAGGTAGTGGGTTCGATCCCCGGGACCACCCATACACAAAAAAAAATGTATGCACGCATGACTGTAAGTCGCTTTGGATAAAAGCGTCTGCTAAATGGCATATTATATTATTATTATTATTAGTCATCTTATCTTTCTACTCCTATCTTGGTTATCTTACTACTTCTATCTTAGTTATCTTACTACTCCTATCTTAGTTATCTTACTACTCCTATCTTAGTCATCTTATCTTTCTACTCCTATCTTAGTTATCTTACTACTTCTATCTTAGTTATCTTACTACTCCTATCTTAGTCATTTTATCTTACTACTTCTATCTTAGTTATCTTACTACTCCTATCTTAGTTAACTTATCTTACTACTCCTATCTTAGTTATCTTATTACTTCTATCTTAGTTATCTTACTACTCCTATCTTAGTTATCTTACTACTCCTATCTTAGTCATCTTATCCTACTACTTCTATCTTAGTTATCTTACTACTCCTATCTTAGTTATCTTACTACTCCTATCTTAGTTATCTTACTACTCCTATCTTAGTTATCTTACTACTCCTATCTTAGTTATCTTACTACTCCTATCTTAGTTATCTTATTAATTCTATCTTAGTTATCTTACTACTCCTATCTTAGTTATCTTACTACTCCTATCTTAGTTATCTTATCTTTCTACTCCTATCTTAGTTATCTTGCTACTCCTATCTTAGTTATCTTATTACTTCTGTTAGTTATCTTACTACTCCTATCTTAGTTATCTTACTACTCCTATCTTAGTTATCTTATTGTTCCTATCTTAGTTGTCTTACTACTCCTATCTTAGTTATCTTACTACTCCTATCTTAGTCATCTTATCTTACTACTTCTATCTTAGTTGTCTTACTACTCCTATCTTAGTTATATTATCTTTCTACTCCTATCTTAGTTATTTTACTACTCCTATCTTAGTTATCTTACTACTCCTATCTTAGTTATCGTATCTTTCTACTCCTATCTTAGTTATCTTACTACTCCTATCTTAGTTATCTTACTACTCCTATCTTAGTTATCGTATCTTTCTACTCCTATCTTAGTTATCTTATTACTCCTATCTTAGTTATCGTACTACTCCTATCTTAGTTATCTTATTACTCCTATCTTAGTTATCTTATTACTTCTATGTTAGTTATCTTACTACTCCTATCTTAGTTACCTTACTACTCCTATCTTAGTTATCTTACTACTTCTATCTTATTTACCTTACTACTCCTATCTTAGTTATCTTACTACTCCTATCTTAGTTATCTTGCTACTCCTATCTTAGTTATCTTGCTACTCCTATCTTAGTTATCTTATCTTTCCACTCCTATCTTAGTTATCTTGCTACTCCTATCTTAGTTATCTTATTACTTCTGTTAGTTATCTTACTACTCCTATCTTAGTTATCTTGCTACTCCTATCTTAGTTATCTTGCTACTCCTATCTTAGTTATCTTATCTTTCTACTCCTATCTTAGTTATCTTGCTACTCCTATCTTAGTTATCTTATTACTTCTGTTAGTTATCTTACTACTCCTATCTTAGTTATCTTACTACTCCTATCTTAGTTATCTTACTACTCCTATCTTAGTCATCTTATCTTACTACTCCTATCTTAGTTATCGTACTACTCCTATCTTAGTTATCTTATTACTCCTATCTTAGTTATCTTATTACTTCTATGTTAGTTATCTTACTACTCCTATCTTAGTCATCTTATCTTACTACTCCTATCTTAGTTATCGTACTACTCCTATCTTAGTTATCTTATTACTCCTATCTTAGTTATCTTATTACTTCTATGTTAGTTATCTTACTACTCCTATCTTAGTTACCTTACTACTCCTATCTTAGTTATCTTACTACTTCTATCTTAGTTACCTTATTACTTCTATGTTAGTTATCTTACTACTCCTATCTTAGTTATCTTATTACTCCTATTTTAGTTGTCTTACTACTCCTATCTTAGTTATCTTACTACTCCTATCTTAGTCATTTTATCTTACTACTCCTATCTTAGTTATCTTACTACTCCTATCTTAGTTATCTTATCTTTCTACTCCTTACTACTCCTATCTTAGTTATCTTATTGTTCCTATCTTAGTTGTCTTACTACTCCTATCTTAGTTATCTTACTACTCCTATCTTAGTCATCTTATCTTACTACTTCTATCTTAGTTGTCTTACTACTCCTATCTTAGTTATCTTATCTTTCTACTCCTATCTTAGTTATCTTATTACTCCTATCTTAGTTATCGTACTACTCCTATCTTAGTTATCTTATTACTCCTATCTTAGTTATCTTATTACTTCTATGTTAGTTATCTTACTACTCCTATCTTAGTTACCTTACTACTCCTATCTTAGTTATCTTGCTACTCCTATCTTAGTTATCTTGCTACTCCTATCTTAGTTATCTTGCTACTCCTATCTTAGTTATCTTGCTACTCCTATCTTAGTTATCTTATCTTTCCACTCCTATCTTAGTTATCTTGCTACTCCTATCTTAGTTATCTTATTACTTCTGTTAGTTATCTTACTACTCCTATCTTAGTTATCTTATTACTTCTGTTAGTTATCTTACTACTCCTATCTTAGTTATCTTACTACTCCTATCTTAGTTATCTTGCTACTCCTATCTTAGTTATCTTATCTTTCTACTCCTATCTTAGTTATCTTGCTACTCCTATCTTAGTTATCTTATTACTTCTGTTAGTTATCTTACTACTCCTATCTTAGTTATCTTACTACTCCTATCTTAGTTATCTTACTACTCCTATCTTAGTCATCTTATCTTACTACTCCTATCTTAGTTATCGTACTACTCCTATCTTAGTTATCTTATTACTCCTATCTTAGTTATCTTATTACTTCTATGTTAGTTATCTTACTACTCCTATCTTAGTCATCTTATCTTACTACTCCTATCTTAGTTATCGTACTACTCCTATCTTAGTTATCTTATTACTCCTATCTTAGTTATCTTATTACTTCTATGTTAGTTATCTTACTACTCCTATCTTAGTTACCTTACTACTCCTATCTTAGTTATCTTACTACTTCTATCTTAGTTACCTTATTACTTCTATGTTAGTTATCTTACTACTCCTATCTTAGTTATCTTATTACTCCTATTTTAGTTGTCTTACTACTCCTATCTTAGTTATCTTACTACTCCTATCTTAGTCATTTTATCTTACTACTCCTATCTTAGTTATCTTACTACTCCTATCTTAGTTATCTTATCTTTCTACTCCTTACTACTCCTATCTTAGTTATCTTATTGTTCCTATCTTAGTTGTCTTACTACTCCTATCTTAGTTATCTTACTACTCCTATCTTAGTCATCTTATCTTACTACTTCTATCTTAGTTGTCTTACTACTCCTATCTTAGTTATCGTATCTTTCTACTCCTATCTTAGTTATCTTATTACTCCTATCTTAGTTATCGTACTACTCCTATCTTAGTTATCTTATTACTCCTATCTTAGTTATCTTATTACTTCTATGTTAGTTATCTTACTACTCCTATCTTAGTTACCTTACTACTCCTATCTTAGTTATCTTACTACTTCTATCTTATTTACCTTACTACTCCTATCTTAGTTATCTTACTACTCCTATCTTAGTTATCTTGCTACTCCTATCTTAGTTATCTTGCTACTCCTATCTTAGTTATCTTATCTTTCCACTCCTATCTTAGTTATCTTGCTACTCCTATCTTAGTTATCTTATTACTTCTGTTAGTTATCTTACTACTCCTATCTTAGTTATCTTGCTACTCCTATCTTAGTTATCTTGCTACTCCTATCTTAGTTATCTTATCTTTCTACTCCTATCTTAGTTATCTTGCTACTCCTATCTTAGTTATCTTATTACTTCTGTTAGTTATCTTACTACTCCTATCTTAGTTATCTTACTACTCCTATCTTAGTTATCTTACTACTCCTATCTTAGTCATCTTATCTTACTACTCCTATCTTAGTTATCGTACTACTCCTATCTTAGTTATCTTATTACTCCTATCTTAGTTATCTTATTACTTCTATGTTAGTTATCTTACTACTCCTATCTTAGTCATCTTATCTTACTACTCCTATCTTAGTTATCGTACTACTCCTATCTTAGTTATCTTATTACTCCTATCTTAGTTATCTTATTACTTCTATGTTAGTTATCTTACTACTCCTATCTTAGTTACCTTACTACTCCTATCTTAGTTATCTTACTACTTCTATCTTAGTTACCTTATTACTTCTATGTTAGTTATCTTACTACTCCTATCTTAGTTATCTTATTACTCCTATTTTAGTTGTCTTACTACTCCTATCTTAGTTATCTTACTACTCCTATCTTAGTCATTTTATCTTACTACTCCTATCTTAGTTATCTTACTACTCCTATCTTAGTTATCTTATCTTTCTACTCCTTACTACTCCTATCTTAGTTATCTTATTGTTCCTATCTTAGTTGTCTTACTACTCCTATCTTAGTTATCTTACTACTCCTATCTTAGTCATCTTATCTTACTACTTCTATCTTAGTTGTCTTACTACTCCTATCTTAGTTATCTTATCTTTCTACTCCTATCTTAGTTATCTTACTACTCCTATCTTAGTTATCTTACTACTCCTATCTTAGTTATAGTATCTTTCTACTCCTATCTGATCATGTTTCCTCATGGTCCGTGGTAAACAGACTCTGATCATGTTTCCTCATGGTCCGTGGTAAACAGTCTCTGATCATGTTTCCTCATGGTCTGTGGTAAACAGTCTCTGATCATGTTTCCTCATGGTCCGTGGTAAACAGTCTCTGATCATGTTTCCTCATGGTCCGTGGTAAACAGTCTCTGATCATGTTTCCTCATGGTCCGTGGTAAACAGTCTCTGATCATGTTTCCTCATGGTCCGTGGTAAACAGTCTCTGATCATGTTTCCTCATGGTCCGTGGTAAACAGTCTCTGATCATGTTTCCTCATGGTCCGTGGTAAACAGGCTCTGATCATGTTTCCTCATGGTCCGTGGTAAACAGTCTCTGATCATGTTTCCTCATGGTCCGTGGTAAACAGGCTCTGATCATGTTTCCTCATGGTCCGTGGTAAACAGGCTCTGATCATGTTTCCTCATGGTCCGTGGTAAACAGTCTCTGATCATGTTTCCTCATGGTCCGTGGTAAACAGTCTCTGATCATGTTTCCTCATGGTCTGTGGTAAACAGTCTCTGATCATGTTTCCTCATGGTCCGTGGTAAACAGGCTCTGATCATGTTTCCTCATGGTCCGTGGTAAACAGTCTCTGATCATGTTTCCTCATGGTCCGTGGTAAACAGGCTCTGATCATGTTTCCTCATGGTCCGTGGTAAACAGTCTCTGATCATGTTTCCTCATGGTCCGTGGTAAACAGGCTCTGATCATGTTTCCTCATGGTCCGTGGTAAACAGGCTCTGATCATGTTTCCTCATGGTCCGTGGTAAACAGTCTCTGATCATGTTTCCTCATGGTCCGTGGTAAACAGTCTCTGATCATGTTTCCTCATGGTCCGTGGTAAACAGTCTCTGATCATGTTTCCTCATGGTCCGTGGTAAACAGGCTCTGATCATGTTTCCTCATGGTCCGTGGTAAACAGGCTCTGATCATGTTTCCTCATGGTCCGTGGTAAACAGTCTCTGATCATGTTTCCTCATGGTCCGTGGTAAACAGTCTCTGATCATGTTTCCTCATGGTCCGTGGTAAACAGTCTCTGATCATGCAGAGGAATGGGAAGATCTTCCTCCAAGACGTGGTAGATGGGAGAGTAGTGTGCTGCTTCTCTCTCCTGGCCAGTCCCTGGGATCCTGTGTTTCTACTGGACCCCAGGCAGCAGGCTCTGCTCATACTAGGTACTGGAACGTCTTGCAAGACAAAACAGATAAACATTTCATTTCATACTCTGCTTAGATTTATATGGCATGGACAAATTATATTAAACTGACAAAATTGTGTTGCATGGTTCTGAAGCCTCTGTTCATAGGAGGTACTGGAACAATGGACAATACTGTATCTTGAAAGACATCTTTTATAAATATTTTATTCTAGATTATTTCTGGATTTAGTTTTATGCTAGGTTGAAGATGACAAAGTTTAAGACAACGGGATTCTAATAACCCAGAACTGTTTGCAACAATAGGACCAGCTATGCTAGATAGTAGTGGCTCTGGTAGATAGTAGTGGCTCTGGTAGATAGTAGTGGCTCTGGTAGATAGTAATGGCTCTGGTAGATAGTAATGGCTCTGGTAGATAGTAGTGGCTCTGGTAGATAGTAATGGCTCTGGTAGATAGTAGTGGCTCTGGTAGATAGTAGTGGCTCTGGTAGATAGTAGTGGCTCTGGTAGATAGTAGTGGTAGATAGTAATGGCTCTGGTAGATAGTAGTGGCTCTGGTAGATAGTAGTGGTAGATAGTAATGGCTCTGGTAGATAGTAGTGGCTCTGGTAGATAGTAATGGCTCTGGTAGATAGTAGTGGCTCTGGTAGATAGTAGTGGCTCTGGTAGATAGTAGTGGCTCTGGTAGATAGTAGTGGTAGATAGTAATGGCTCTGGTAGATAGTAGTGGCTCTGGTAGATAGTAATGGCTCTGGTAGATAGTAGTGGCTCTGGTAGATAGTAGTGGCTCTGGTAGATAGTAATGGCTCTGGTAGATAGTAGTGGTTCTGGTAGATAGTAGTGGCTCTGGTAGATAGTAATGGCTCTGGTAGATAGTAGTGGCTCTGGTAGATAGTAGTGGCTCTGGTAGATAGTAATGGCTCTGGTAGATAGTAGTGGCTCTGGTAGATAGTAGTGGCTCTGGTAGATAGTAGTGGTAGATAGTAATGGCTTTGGTAGATAGTAGTGGTAGATAGTAATGGCTTTGGTAGATAGTAGTGGTAGATAGTAATGGCTCTGGTAGATAGTAATGGCTCTGGTAGATAGTAATGGCTCTGGTAGATAGTAATGGCTCTGGTAGATAGTAGTGGCTCTGGTAGATAGTAATGGCTCTGGTAGATAGTAATGGCTCTGGTAGATAGTAATGGCTCTGGTAGATAGTAATGGCTCTGGTAGATAGTAATGGCTCTGGTAGATAGTAGTGGCTCTGGTAGATAGTAATGGCTCTGGTAGATAGTAGTGGCTCTGGTAGATAGTAATGGCTCTGGTAGATAGTAGTGGCTCTGGTAGATAGTAGTGGTAGATAGTAATGGCTCTGGTAGATAGTAGTGGCTCTGGTAGATAGTAGTGGCTCTGGTAGATAGTAATGGCTCTGGTAGATAGTAATGGCTCTGGTAGATAGTAGTGGCTCTGGTAGATAGTAATGGCTCTGGTAGATAGTAGTGGCTCTGGTAGATAGTAGTGGTAGATAGTAATGGCTCTGGTAGATAGTAGTGGCTCTGGTAGATAGTAGTGGTAGATAGTAATGGCTCTGGTAGATAGTAGTGGCTCTGGTAGATAGTAGTGGTAGATAGTAATGGCTCTGGTAGATAGTAGTGGCTCTGGTAGATAGTAGTGGCTCTGGTAGATAGTAATGGCTCTGGTAGATAGTAATGGCTCTGGTAGATAGTAATGGCTCTGGTAGATAGTAATGGCTCTGGTAGATAGTAATGGCTCTGGTAGATAGTAATGGCTCTGGTAGATAGTAGTGGCTCTGGTAGATAGTAGTAGCTCTGTTAGATAGTAGTGGCTCTGGTAGATAGTAATGGCTCTGGTAGATAGTAATGGCTCTGGTAGATAGTAATGGCTCTGGTAGATAGTAGTGGTAGATAGTAGTGGCTCTGGTAGATAGTAATGGCTCTGGTAGATAGTAATGGCTCTGGTAGATAGTAGTGGCTCTGGTAGATAGTAATGGCTCTGGTAGATAGTAGTGGCTCTGGTAGATAGTAGTGGCTCTGGTAGATAGTAATGGCTCTGGTAGATAGTAATGGCTCTGGTAGATAGTAGTGGCTCTGGTAGATAGTAATGGCTCTGGTAGATAGTAATGGCTCTGGTAGATAGTAGTGGCTCTGGTAGATAGTAGTGGCTCTGGTAGATAGTAATGGCTCTGGTAGATAGTAGGGGCTCTGGTAGATAGTAATGGCTCTGGTAGATAGTAATGGCTCTGGTAGATAGTAATGGCTCTGGTAGATAGTAGTGGCTCTGGTAGATAGTAATGGCTCTGGTAGATAGTAGTGGTTCTGGTAGATAGTAATGGCTCTGGTAGATAGTAATGGCTCTGGTAGATAGTAATGGCTCTGGTAGATAGTAGTGGCCTCTGGTAGATAGTAGATAGTAGTGGCTCTGGTAGATAGTAATGGCTCTGGTAGGTAGTAATGGCTCTGGTAGATAGTAATGGCCTCTGGTAGATAGTAATGGCTCTGGTAGATAGTAATGGCTCTGGTAGATAGTAGTGGTAGATAGTAGTGGCTCTGGTAGATAGTAGTGGTAGATAGTAATGGCTCTGGTAGATAGTAGTGGCTCTGGTAGATAGTAATGGCTCTGGTAGATAGTAATGGCTCTGGTAGATAGTAATGGCTCTGGTAGATAGTAGTGGCTCTGGTAGATAGTAGTGGCTCTGGTAGATAGTAGTGGCTCTGGTAGATAGTAGTGGCTCTGGTAGATAGTAGTGGCTCTGGTAGATAGTAATGGCTCTGGTAGATAGTAATGGCTCTGGTAGATAGTAATGGCCTCTGGTAGATAGTAATGGCTCTGGTAGATAGTAATGGCTCTGGTAGATAGTAATGGCTCTGGTAGATAGTAATGGCTCTGGTAGATAGTAATGGCTCTGGTAGATAGTAATGGCTCTGGTAGATAGTAGTGGCTCTGGTAGATAGTAGTAGCTCTGTTAGATAGTAGTGGCTCTGGTAGATAGTAATGGCTCTGGTAGATAGTAATGGCTCTGGTAGATAGTAATGGCTCTGGTAGATAGTAGTGGTAGATAGTAGTGGCTCTGGTAGATAGTAATGGCTCTGGTAGATAGTAATGGCTCTGGTAGATAGTAGTGGCTCTGGTAGATAGTAATGGCTCTGGTAGATAGTAGTGGCTCTGGTAGATAGTAGTGGCTCTGGTAGATAGTAATGGCTCTGGTAGATAGTAATGGCTCTGGTAGATAGTAGTGGCTCTGGTAGATAGTAATGGCTCTGGTAGATAGTAATGGCTCTGGTAGATAGTAGTGGCTCTGGTAGATAGTAGTGGCTCTGGTAGATAGTAATGGCTCTGGTAGATAGTAGGGGCTCTGGTAGATAGTAATGGCTCTGGTAGATAGTAATGGCTCTGGTAGATAGTAATGGCTCTGGTAGATAGTAGTGGCTCTGGTAGATAGTAATGGCTCTGGTAGATAGTAGTGGTTCTGGTAGATAGTAATGGCTCTGGTAGATAGTAATGGCTCTGGTAGATAGTAATGGCTCTGGTAGATAGTAGTGGCCTCTGGTAGATAGTAGATAGTAGTGGCTCTGGTAGATAGTAATGGCTCTGGTAGGTAGTAATGGCTCTGGTAGATAGTAATGGCCTCTGGTAGATAGTAATGGCTCTGGTAGATAGTAATGGCTCTGGTAGATAGTAGTGGTAGATAGTAGTGGCTCTGGTAGATAGTAGTGGTAGATAGTAATGGCTCTGGTAGATAGTAGTGGCTCTGGTAGATAGTAATGGCTCTGGTAGATAGTAATGGCTCTGGTAGATAGTAATGGCTCTGGTAGATAGTAGTGGCTCTGGTAGATAGTAGTGGCTCTGGTAGATAGTAGTGGCTCTGGTAGATAGTAGTGGCTCTGGTAGATAGTAGTGGCTCTGGTAGATAGTAATGGCTCTGGTAGATAGTAATGGCTCTGGTAGATAGTAATGGCCTCTGGTAGATAGTAATGGCTCTGGTAGATAGTAATGGCTCTGGTAGATAGTAGATAGTAGTGGCTCTGGTAGATAGTAGTGGCTCTGGTAGATAGTAGTGGCTCTGGTAGATAGTAATGGCTCTGGTAGATAGTAATGGCCTCTGGTAGATAGTAGTGGCTCTGGTAGATAGTAGTGGTAGATAGTAATGGCTCTGGTAGATAGTAGTGGCTCTGGTAGATAGTAGTGGCTCTGGTAGATAGTAATGGCTCTGGTAGATAGTAATGGCTCTGGTAGATAGTAATGGCTCTGGTAGATAGTAGTGGCTCTGGTAGATAGTAATGGCTCTGGTAGATAGTAATGGCTCTGGTAGATAGTAATGGCCTCTGGTAGATAGTAGTGGCTCTGGTAGATAGTAGTGGTAGATAGTAATGGATCTGGTAGATAGTAGTGGCTCTGGTAGATAGTAGTGGCTCTGGTAGATAGTAATGGCTCTGGTAGATAGTAGTGGCTCTGGTAGATAGTAGTGGCTCTGGTAGATAGTAATGGCTCTGGTAGATAGTAATGGCTCTGGTAGATAGTAGTGGCTCTGGTAGATAGTAGTGGCTCTGGTAGATAGTAATGGCTCTGGTAGATAGTAATGGCTCTGGTAGATAGTAGTGGCTCTGGTAGATAGTAATGGCTCTGGTAGATAGTAGTGGCTCTGGTAGATAGTAATGGCTCTGGTAGATAGTAGTGGCTCTGGTAGATAGTAGTGGTAGATAGTAATGGCTCTGGTAGATAGTAGTGGCTCTGGTAGATAGTAGTGGCTCTGGTAGATAGTAATGGCTCTGGTAGATAGTAGTGGCTCTGGTAGATAGTAATGGCTCTGGTAGATAGTAGTGGCTCTGGTAGATAGTAGTGGTAGATAGTAATGGCTCTGGTAGATAGTAGTGGCTCTGGTAGATAGTAGTGGTAGATAGTAATGGCTCTGGTAGATAGTAGTGGCTCTGGTAGATAGTAGTGGTAGATAGTAATGGCTCTGGTAGATAGTAGTGGCTCTGGTAGATAGTAGTGGCTCTGGTAGATAGTAATGGCTCTGGTAGATAGTAATGGCTCTGGTAGATAGTAATGGCTCTGGTAGATAGTAATGGCTCTGGTAGATAGTAATGGCTCTGGTAGATAGTAATGGCTCTGGTAGATAGTAGTGGCTCTGGTAGATAGTAGTAGCTCTGTTAGATAGTAGTGGCTCTGGTAGATAGTAATGGCTCTGGTAGATAGTAATGGCTCTGGTAGATAGTAATGGCTCTGGTAGATAGTAGTGGTAGATAGTAGTGGCTCTGGTAGATAGTAATGGCTCTGGTAGATAGTAATGGCTCTGGTAGATAGTAGTGGCTCTGGTAGATAGTAATTGCTCTGGTAGATAGTAGTGGCTCTGGTAGATAGTATTGGCTCTGGTAGATAGTAATGGCTCTGGTAGATAGTAGTGGCTCTGGTAGATAGTAGTGGCTCTGGTAGATAGTAGTGGCTCTGGTAGATAGTAGTGGCTCTGGTAGATAGTAATGGCTCTGGTAGATAGTAGTGGCTCTGGTAGATAGTAGTGGCTCTGGTAGATAGTAATGGCTCTGGTAGATAGTAATGGCTCTGGTAGATAGTAGTGGCTCTGGTAGATAGTAATGGCTCTGGTAGATAGTAGTGGCTCTGGTAGATAGTAATGGCTCTGGTAGATAGTAGTGGCTCTGGTAGATAGTAGTGGTAGATAGTAATGGCTCTGGTAGATAGTAGTGGCTCTGGTAGATAGTAGTGGCTCTGGTAGATAGTAATGGCTCTGGTAGATAGTAGTGGCTCTGGTAGATAGTAATGGCTCTGGTAGATAGTAGTGGCTCTGGTAGATAGTAGTGGTAGATAGTAATGGCTCTGGTAGATAGTAGTGGCTCTGGTAGATAGTAGTGGTAGATAGTAATGGCTCTGGTAGATAGTAGTGGCTCTGGTAGATAGTAGTGGTAGATAGTAATGGCTCTGGTAGATAGTAGTGGCTCTGGTAGATAGTAATGGCTCTGGTAGATAGTAATGGCTCTGGTAGATAGTAATGGCTCTGGTAGATAGTAATGGCTCTGGTAGATAGTAATGGCTCTGGTAGATAGTAATGGCTCTGGTAGATAGTAGTGGCTCTGGTAGATAGTAGTAGCTCTGTTAGATAGTAGTGGCTCTGGTAGATAGTAATGGCTCTGGTAGATAGTAATGGCTCTGGTAGATAGTAATGGCTCTGGTAGATAGTAGTGGTAGATAGTAGTGGCTCTGGTAGATAGTAATGGCTCTGGTAGATAGTAATGGCTCTGGTAGATAGTAGTGGCTCTGGTAGATAGTAATGGCTCTGGTAGATAGTAGTGGCTCTGGTAGATAGTATTGGCTCTGGTAGATAGTAATGGCTCTGGTAGATAGTAGTGGCTCTGGTAGATAGTAGTGGCTCTGGTAGATAGTAGTGGCTCTGGTAGATAGTAGTGGCTCTGGTAGATAGTAATGGCTCTGGTAGATAGTAATGGCTCTGGTAGATAGTAATGGCTCTGGTAGATAGTAATGGCCTCTGGTAGATAGTAATGGCTCTGGTAGATAGTAATGGCTCTGGTAGATAGTAGATAGTAGTGGCTCTGGTAGATAGTAGTGGCTCTGGTAGATAGTAGTGGCTCTGGTAGATAGTAATGGCTCTGGTAGATAGTAATGGCCTCTGGTAGATAGTAGTGGCTCTGGTAGATAGTAGTGGTAGATAGTAATGGCTCTGGTAGATAGTAGTGGCTCTGGTAGATAGTAGTGGCTCTGGTAGATAGTAATGGCTCTGGTAGATAGTAGTGGCTCTGGTAGATAGTAGTGGCTCTGGTAGATAGTAATGGCTCTGGTAGATAGTAATGGCTCTGGTAGATAGTAGTGGCTCTGGTAGATAGTAGTGGCTCTGGTAGATAGTAATGGCTCTGGTAGATAGTAATGGCTCTGGTAGATAGTAGTGGCTCTGGTAGATAGTAATGGCTCTGGTAGATAGTAATGGCTCTGGTAGATAGTAGATTGTAGTGGCTCTGGTAGATAGTAATGGCTCTGGTAGATAGTAGATAGTAGTGGCTCTGGTAGATAGTAATGGCTCTGGTAGATAGTAGATAGTAGTGGCTCTGGTAGATAGTAATGGCTCTGGTAGATAGTAGTGGCTCTGGTAGATAGTAGTGAATCTGGTAGATAGTAGTGGCTCTGGTAGATAGAAGTGGCTCTGGTAGATAGTAGTGGCTCTGGTAGATAGTAGTGGCTCTGGTAGATAGTAGTGGCTCTGGTAGATAGTAATGGCTCTGGTAGATAGTAGTGGCTCTGGTAGATAGTAATGGCTCTGGTAGATAGTAGTGGCTCTGGTAGATAGTAGTGGCTCTGGTAGATAGTAATGGCTCTGGTAGATAGTAATGGCTCTGGTAGATAGTAGTGGCTCTGGTAGATAGTAATGGCTCTGGTAGATAGTAATGGCTCTGGTAGATAGTAGATAGTAATGGCTCTGGTAGATAGTAATGGCTCTGGTAGATAGTAGTGGCTCTGGTAGATAGTAATGGCTCTGGTAGATAGTAGTGGCTCTGGTAGATAGTAATGGCTCTGGTAGATAGTAATGGCTCTGGTAGATAGTAATGGCTCTGGTAGATAGTAATGGCTCTGGTAGATAGTAGTGGCTCTGGTAGATAGTAATGGCTCTGGTAGATAGTAATGGCTCTGGTAGATAGTAATGGCTCTGGTAGATAGTAGTGGCTCTGGTAGATAGTAATGGCTCTGGTAGATAGTAGTGGCTCTGGTAGATAGTAATGGCTCTGGTAGATAGTAGTGGCTCTGGTAGATAGTAGTGGCTCTGGTAGATAGTAATGGCTCTGGTAGATAGTAGTGGCTCTGGTAGATAGTAGTGGCTCTGGTAGATAGTAGTGGCTCTGGTAGATAGTAGTGGCTCTGGTAGATAGTAGTGGCTCTGGTAGATAGTAGTGGCTCTGGTAGATAGTAATGGCTCTGGTAGATAGTAGTGGCTCTGGTAGATAGAAGTGGCTCTGGTAGATAGTAATGGCTCTGGTAGATAGTAGTGGCTCTGGTAGATAGTAGTGGTAGATAGTAATGGCTCTGGTAGATAGTAATGGCTCTGGTAGATAGTAGTGGCTCTGGTAGATAGTAGTGGCTCTGGTAGATAGTAGTGGCTCTTGTAGATAGTAGTGGCTCTGGTAGATAGTAATGGCTCTGGTAGATAGTAATGGCTCTGGTAGATAGTAGTGGCTCTGGTAGATAGTAGTGGCTCTGGTAGATAGTAATGGCTCTGGTAGATAGTAGTGGCTCTGGTAGATAGTAGTGGCTCTGGTAGATAGTAATGGCTCTGGTAGATAGTAATGGCTCTGGTAGATAGTAGTGGCTCTGGTAGATAGTAATGTATGTGGTAGATAGTAGTGGCTCTGGTAGATAGTAGTGGCTCTGGTAGATAGTAATGGCTCTGGTAGATAGTAGTGGCTCTGGTAGATAGTAGTGGTGCTGGTAGATAGTAGTGGCTCTGGTAGATAGTAATGGCTCTGGTAGATAGTAATGGCTCTGGTAGATAGTAGTGGCTCTGGTAGATAGTAGTGGTGCTGGTAGGTAGTAGTGGCTCTGGTAGATAGTAATGGCTCTGGTAGATAGTAATGGCCTCTGGTAGATAGTAATGGCTCTGGTAGATAGTAATGGCTCTGGTAGATAGTAATGGCTCTGGTAGATAGTAGTGGCTCTGGTAGATAGTAGTGGCTCTGGTAGATAGTAGTGGCTTTGGTAGATAGTAGTGGTAGATAGTAGTGGCTCTGGTAGATAGTAGTGGCTCTGGTAGATAGTAGTGGCTCTGGTAGATAGTAGTGGCTCTGGTAGATAGTAATGGCTCTGGTAGATAGTAATGGCTCTGGTAGATAGTAGTGGCTCTTGTAGATAGTAGTGGCTCTGGTAGATAGTAAGGGCTCTGGTAGATAGTAATGGCTCTGGTAGATAGTAATGGCACTGGTAGATAGTAATGGCTCTGGTAGATAGTAGTGGCTCTGGTAGATAGTAGTGGCTCTGGTAGATAGTAATGGCTCTGGTAGATAGTAATGGCTCTGGTAGATAGTAGTGGCTCTGGTAGATAGTAATGGCTCTGGTAGATAGTAGTGGCTCTGGTAGATAGTAGTGGCTCTGGTAGATAGTAATGGCTCTGGTAGATAGTAGTGGCTCTGGTAGATAGTAGTTGCTCTGGTAGATAGTAATGGCTCTGGTAGATAGTAATGGCTCTGGTAGATAGTAATGGCTCTGGTAGATAGTAGTGGCTCTGGTAGATAGTAATGGCTCTGGTAGATAGTAATGGCTCTGGTAGATAGTAATGGCTCTGGTAGATAGTAATGGCTCTGGTAGATAGTAGTGGCTCTGGTAGATAGTAATGGCTCTGGTAGATAGTAGTGGCTCTGGTAGATAGTAATGGCTCTGGTAGATAGTAATGGCTCTGGTAGATAGTAGTGGCTCTGGTAGATAGTAATGGCTCTGGTAGATAGTAGTGGCTCTGGTAGATAGTAGTGGCTCTGCTAGATAGTAATGGCTCTGGTAGATAGTAGTGGCTCTGGTAGATAGTAATGGCTCTGGTAGATAGTAGTGGCTCTGGTAGATAGTAATGGCTCTGCTAGATAGTAATGGCTCTGGTAGATAGTAGTGGCTCTGGTAGATAGTAGTGGCTCTGGTAGATAGTAATGGCTCTGGTAGATAGTAGTGGCTCTGGTAGATAGTAGTGGTGCTGGTAGATAGTAGTGGCTCTGGTAGATAGTAATGGCTCTGGTAGATAGTAATGGCTCTGGTAGATAGTAGTGGCTCTGGTAGATAGTAGTGGTGCTGGTAGATAGTAGTGGCTCTGGTAGATAGTAATGGCTCTGGTAGATAGTAATGGCCTCTGGTAGATAGTAATGGCTCTGGTAGATAGTAATGGCTCTGGTAGATAGTAATGGCTCTGGTAGATAGTAGTGGCTCTGGTAGATAGTAGTGGCTCTGGTAGATAGTAGTGGCTTTGGTAGATAGTAGTGGTAGATAGTAGTGGCTCTGGTAGATAGTAGTGGCTCTGGTAGATAGTAGTGGCTCTGGTAGATAGTAGTGGCTCTGGTAGATAGTAATGGCTCTGGTAGATAGTAATGGCTCTGGTAGATAGTAATGGCTCTGGTAGATATTAGTGGCTCTGGTAGATAGTAGTGGCTCTGGTAGATAGTAGGGGCTCTGGTAGATAGTAATGGCTCTGGTAGATAGTAATGGCTCTGGTAGATAGTAATGGCTCTGGTAGATAGTAGTGGCTCTGGTAGATAGTAGTGGCTCTGGTAGATAGTAATGGCTCTGGTAGATAGTAATGGCTCTGGTAGATAGTAGTGGCTCTGGTAGATAGTAATGGCTCTGGTAGATAGTAGTGGCTCTGGTAGATAGTAGTGGCTCTGGTAGATAGTAATGGCTCTGGTAGATAGTAGTGGCTCTGGTAGATAGTAGTTGCTCTGGTAGATAGTAATGGCTCTGGTAGATAGTAATGGCTCTGGTAGATAGTAATGGCTCTGGTAGATAGTAGTGGCTCTGGTAGATAGTAATGGCTCTGGTAGATAGTAATGGCTCTGGTAGATAGTAATGGCTCTGGTAGATAGTAATGGCTCTGGTAGATAGTAGTGGCTCTGGTAGATAGTAATGGCTCTGGTAGATAGTAGTGGCACTGGTAGATAGTAATGGCTCTGGTAGATAGTAATGGCTCTGGTAGATAGTAGTGGCTCTGGTAGATAGTAATGGCTCTGGTAGATAGTAGTGGCTCTGGTAGATAGTAGTGGCTCTGCTAGATAGTAATGGCTCTGGTAGATAGTAGTGGCTCTGGTAGATAGTAATGGCTCTGGTAGATAGTAGTGGCTCTGGTAGATAGTAATGGCTCTGCTAGATAGTAATGGCTCTGGTAGATAGTAGTGGCTCTGGTAGATAGTAGTGGTAGATAGTAGTGGCTCTGGTAGATAGTAATGGCTCTGGTAGATAGTAATGGCTCTGGTAGATAGTAGTGGCTCTGGTAGATAGTAATGGCTCTGGTAGATAGTAATGGCTCTGGTAGATAGTATCTTTATTCCATGACTGTAGACCTTCCCACTTTAGTCTGTTCCAGGTTATTGGGTCCAACTAACCTTCTAATGACAGCTACCAGGAGTGCTCCAACTAACATAATGACAGCTACCAGGAGTGCTCCAACTAACCTTGTAATGACAGCTACTAGGAGTGCTCCAACTAACCTTGTAATGACAGCTACTAGGAGTGCTCCAACTAACCTTGTAATGACAGCTACCAGGAGTGCTCCAACTAACCCTGTAATGACAGCTACTAGGAGTGCTCCAACTAACATAATGACAGCTACTAGGAGTGCTCCAACTAACATAATGACAGCTACCAGGAGTGATCCAACTAACCTTGTAATGACATCTACTAGGAGTGCTCCAACTAACCTTGTAATGACAGCTACTAGGAGTGCTCCAACTAACATAATGACAGCTACTAGGAGTGCTCCAACTACCTTGTAATGACAGCTACCAGGAGTGCTCCAACTACCTTGTAATGACAGCTACTAGGAGTGCTCCAACTACCTTGTAATGACAGCTACCAGGAGTGCTCCAACTAACCTTGTAATGACAGCTACCAGGAGTGCTCCAACTAACCTTGTAATGACAGCTACCAGGAGTGCTCCAACTACCTTGTAATGACAGCTACCAGGAGTGCTCCAACTACCTTGTAATGACAGCTACTAGGAGTGCTCCAACTAACCTTGTAATGACAGCTACTAGGAGTGCTCCAACTAACATTGTAATGACAGCTACTAGGAGTGCTCCAACTAACATAATGACAGCTACTAGGAGTGCTCCAACTAACCTTGTAATGACAGCTACTAGGAGTGCTCCAACTAACCTTGTAATGACAGCTACTAGGAGTGCTCCAACTAACCTTGTAATGACATCTACTAGGAGTGCTCCAACTAACCTTGTAATGACATCTAATGGCTCCAACTGTTTAACTGATGTGATATTAAGCTGTTCCTTTTCAGGCTCCAACTGTTTAACTGATGTGATATTAAGCTGTTCCTTTTCAGGCTCCAACTGTTTAACTGATGTGATATTAAGCTGTTCCTTTTCAGGCTCCAACTGTTTAACTGATGTGATATTAAAGCTGTTCCTTTTCAGGCTCCAACTGTTTAACTGATGTGATATTAAGCTGTTCCTTTTCAGGCTCCAACTGTTTAACTGATGTGATATTAAGCTGTTCCTTTTCAGGCTCCAACTGTTTAACTGATGTGATATTAAGCTGTTCCTTTTCAGGCTCCAACGGTTTAACTGATGTGATATTAAGCTGTTCCTTTTCAGGCTCCAACTTTTTAACTGATGTGATATTAAGCTGTTCCTTTTCAGGCTCCAACTGTTTAACTGATGTGATATTAAGCTGTTCCTTTTCAGGCTCCAACTGTTTAACTGATGTGATATTAAGCTGTTCCTTTTCAGGCTCCAACTGTTTAACTGATGTGATATTAAGCTGTTCCTTTTCAGGCTCCAACTGTTTAACTGATGTGATATTAAGCTGTTCCTTTTCAGGCTCCAACTTTTTAACTGATGTGATATTAAGCTGTTCCTTTTCAGGCTCCAACTGTTTAACTGATGTGATATTAAGCTGTTCCTTTTCAGGCTCCAACTGTTTAACTGATGTGATATTAAGCTGTTCCTTTTCAGGCTCCAACTGTTTAACTGATGTGATATTAAGCTGTTCCTTTTCAGGCTCCAACTGTTTAACTGATGTGATATTAAGCTGTTCCTTTTCAGGCTCCAACTGTTTAACTGATGTGATATTAAGCTGTTCCTTTTCAGGCTCCAACTGTTTAACTGATGTGATATTAAGCTGTTCCTTCTCCCCCAGGTGATCAGTGTCCCGGTCCTAACGGTGGGGAGGAGCGGGAGGACGGAGGGAATCGACTCTTTGTGTTCCGTTTCCAAGACGCTGCTGTCGTCGAGCCGTACAGACCCGGAGATGTCGTCAGAGCATCATCACACCAGGGCCAATCAGGGACAGGCGCCTCTAACTTGGAGGAAACATGCAACCTCTATTTCCAACAAAGGTTTGTTTACAGGCTTAACTCAGCTCTGTTTAAGGACAGATTTATTTAGCCTTTCTAGATGCAGGAAGAACTGTCAGTCCAAGAACAGATTTATTTAGCCTTTCTAGATGCAGGAAGAACTGTCAGTCCAAGAACAGATTTATTTAGCCTTTCTAGATACAGGAAGAACTGTCAGTCCAAGAACAGATTTATTTAGCCTTTCTAGATGCAGGAAGAACTGTCAGTCCAAGAACAGATTTATTTAGCCTTTCTAGATGCAGGAAGAACTGTCAGTCCAAGAACAGATTTATTTAGCCTTTCTAGATACAGGAAGAACTGTCAGTCCAAGAACAGATTTATTTAGCCTTTCTAGATGCAGGAAGAACTGTCAGTCCAAGAACAGATTTATTTAGCCTTTCTAGATACAGGAAGAACTGTCAGTCCAAGAACAGATTTATTTAGCCTTTCTAGATGCAGGAAGAACTGTCAGTCCAAGAACGGATTTATTTAGCCTTTCTAGATGCAGGAAGAACTGTCAGTCTGACTGCTATTACTGTAATGTAAATGTAATGTAAATGTCTAGTTATGACATCATCAGAGTGTGAAACACAGTATGTCAGTGGTCTAGTTATGACATCATCAGAGTGTGAAATACAGTATGTCAGTGGTCTAGTTATGACATCATCAGAGTGTGAAACACAGTATGTCAGTGGTCTAGTTATGACATCATCAGAGTGTGAAATACAGTATGTCAGTGGTCTAGTTATGACATCATCAGAGTGTGAAACACAGTATGTCAGTGGTCTAGTTATGACATCATCAGAGTGTGAAACACAGTATGTCAGTGGTCTAGTTATGACATCATCAGAGTGTGAAATACAGTATGTCAGTGGTCTAGTTATGACATCATCAGAGTGTGAAACAACAGTATGTCAGTGGTCTAGTTATGACATCATCAGAGTGTGAAACACAGTATGTCAGTGGTCTAGTTATGACATCATCAGAGTGTGAAACAACAGTATGTCAGTGGTCTAGTTATGACATCATCAGAGTGTGAAACACAGTATGTCAGTGGTCTAGTTATGACATCATCAGAGTGTGAAATACAGTATGTCAGTGGTCTAGTTATGACATCATCAGAGTGTGAAATACAGTATGTCAGTGGTCTAGTTATGACATCATCAGAGTGTGAAACACAGTATGTCAGTGGTCTAGTTATGACATCATCAGAGTGTGAAATACAGTATGTCAGTGGTCTAGTTATGACATCATCAGAGTGTGAAACAACAGTATGTCAGTGGTCTAGTTATGACATCATCAGAGTGTGAAATACAGTATGTCAGTGGTCTAGTTATGACATCATCAGGTAGGGACGTCATACAGCATGGAATTGGTCTGCTATAACATGAAAATAGGAAAAGCAGTGGCACATCTCAACGGGTTTGTTGCAGGTGCCTGGGGGAATAATCAGAAACTCAGTATGACTTGGGTCAGTGTTTTTCAAGCCTCTCCTCGGGGACCCCCAGACATTTCACAATGTTGTTGTAGCCCTGAACTAGCTCAGTGATTAATTCACCTAGTCAAGGGCTTGATGATTAGTTGACAAGTTAAATCAGGTGTATTAGCTCTGGAATAGTTCAAATACGTGGAATGGCTGGGGGTCCTGAAGAGAGGTTTGGAAACGTATCGGCCGGTTGGCCTTAGCCTATTGTATTGTATGTAATAGTCCTGGGGCTTTTCTACAGTAGCCTGTTGTGTTGTATGTAATAGTCCTGGGGCTTTTCTACAGTAGTCTGTTGTATTGTATGTAATAGTCCTGGGGCTTTTCTACAGTAGTCTATTGTATTGTATGTAATAGTCCTGGGGCTTTTCTACAGTAGTCTATTGTATTGTATGTAATAGTTCTGGGGCTTTTCTACAGTATTCTATTGTATTGTATGTAATAGTCCTGGGGCTTTTCTACAGTAGTCTATTGTATTGTATGTAATAGTCCTGGGGCTTTTCTACAGTAGTCTATTGTATTCTATGTAATAGTCCTGGGGGTTTTCTACAGTAGTCTATTGTATTGTATGTAATAGTCCTGGGGCTTTTCTACAGTAGTCTGTTGTATGTAATAGTCCTGGGGCTTTTCTACAGTATTCTATTGTATTGTATGTAATAGTCCTGGGGCTTTTCTACAGTAGTCTGTTGTATGTAATAGTCCTGGGGGTTTTCTACAGTATTCTATTGTATATATTTGTCCTGGGGGGTGTCAATGTAAATAGTCCAGGTGGCCATTTTATTAATTGTTCAGCAGTCTTATGGCTTGGGGCTAGAAGCTGTTAAGGAGACTTTTGGACCTAGACTTGGAACTCCGGTACCACTTGCCGTGCTGTAGCAGAGAGAACAGTCTATGACTTATGTGAATAGAGACTTTGACAATTTTCTGGGCCTTCCTCTGACACCGCCTAGTATATACAGTTGGTCGGAGGTTTACATACACCTTAGCCAAATACATTTAAACTCAGTTTTTCACAATTCCTGACATTTAATCCTAGTAAAAATGCCCTGTCTTATGTCAGTTAGGATCACTCCAATTGGCCATTCCAATACCTTGACTTTGTTGTCCTTAAGCCATTTTGCCAATACTTTGGAAGTATGCTTGGGGTCATTGTCCATTTGGAAGACCCATTTGCGACTAAGCTTTAACTTCCTGACTGATGTCTTGAGATGTTGCTTCAATATATCCACATAATTTTCCTTCCTCATGATGCCATCTATTTTGTGAAGTGCACCAGTCCCTCCTGCAGCAAAGCACCCCCACAGCATGATGCTGCCACCCCCGTGCTTCACGGTTGGGATGGTGTTCTTCGGCTTGCAAGCGTCCCCCTTTTTCCTCCAAACATAACGATGGTCATTATGGCCAAACAGTTCTATTTTTGTTTCATCAGACCAGAGGACATTTCTCCAAAAAGTACGATCTTTGTCCCCATGTACAGTTGAAAACCGTAGTCTGGCTTTTTTATGGCGGTTTTGGAGGAGTGGCTTCTACCTTGCTGTGCAGCCTTTCAGGTGATGTCGATATAGGACTTGTTTTACTGTGGATATAGATACTTTTGTACCTGTTTCCTCCAGCATCTTCACAATGTCCTTTGCTGTTGTTCTGAGATTGATTTGCACTTTTCGTACCATTCATCTCTAGGAGACAGAACACATCTCCTTCCTGAGTGGTATGACGGCTGCGCGGTCCCATGGTGTTTATCAAATCAAATCAAATCAAATCAAATTTTATTGGTCACATGCGCCGAATACAACAGGTGCAGACATTACAGTGAAATGCTTACTTACAGCCCTTAACCAACAGTGCATTTATTTTAAACAAAAAAGTAAGAATAAAACAACAAAAAAGTGTTGAGAAAAAAAGAGCAGAAGTAAAATAAAGTGACAGTAGGGAGGCTATATATACAGTAAAATAAAGTGACAGTAGGGAGGCTATATATACAGGGGGGTACCGTTGCATAGTCAATGTGCGAGGGCACCGGCTAGTTGAGGTAGTTGAGGTAATATGTACATGTGGGTAGAGTTAAAGTGACTATGCATAAATACTTAACAGAGTAGCAGCAGCGTAAAAAGGATGGGGTGGGGGGGCAGTGCAAATAGTCCGGGTAGCCATGATTAGCTGTTCAGGAGTCTTATGGCTTGGGGGTAGAAGCTGTTGAGAAGTCTTTTGGACCTAGACTTGGCACTCCGGTACCGCTTGCCGTGCGGTAGCAGAGAGAACAGTCTATGACTAGGGTGGCTGGAGTCTTTGACAATTTTGAGGGCCTTCCTCTGACACCGTCTGGTATAGAGGTCCTGGATGGCAGGGAGCTTTGCCCCAGTGATGTACTGGGCCGTACGCACTACCCTCTGTAGTGCCTTGCGGTCAGAGGCCAAGCAGTTGCCATACCAGGCGGTGATGCAACCAGTCAGGATGCTCTCGATGGTGCAGCTGTAGAATTTTTTGAGGATCTGAGGACCCATGCCAAATCTTTCGACGACACAACAGTGGTAGGCCTGAGAGCTTTATACTTAAGTACTATTGTTTGTACAGATGAACTTGGTACCTTCAGGCGTTTGGAAATTGTTCCCAAGGATGATCCAGACTTGTGGAGGTCTACACATTTTTTTCTGAGGTCTTGGCTGATTTCTTTTGATTTTCCCATGATGTCAAGCAAAGAGGCACTGAGTTTGAAGGTAGGCCTTGAAATACATCCACAGGTACACCTCCAATTGACTCAAATTATGTAAATTAGCCTATCAGAAGCTTCTAAAGCCATGACATCATTTTCTGGAATTTCCCAAGCTGTTTAAAGGCACAGTCAATTTAGTGTATGTAAACTTCTGACCCACTGGAATTGTGATGCAGTGAATTATAAGTGAAATAATCTGTCTGTAAACAATTGTTGTAAAAATTACTTGTCAGGTCTCTGACCTCCTCCCTGTAGGCTGTCTCATCGTTGTCGTGATCAGGCCTACCACTGTTGAACGTCAGCAAACTTAATGATGGTGTTGGAGTCATGCTTGGCCACGCAGTCGTGGGTGAACAGGGAGTACAGGAGGGGACTGAGCACACACCCCTGAGGGGCCCCCGTGTTGAGGATCAGCGTGGCAGATGTGTCATTGCCTACCCTTACCACCTGGGGGCGGCCCGTCAGGAAGTCCAGGATCCAGTTGCAGAGGGAGGTGTTTAGTCCCAGGGTCCTTAGATTAGTGATGAGCTTGGAGGGCACTATGGTGTTGAACGCTAACCTGTAGTCAATGAACAGCATTCTCACATAGATGTTCCTTTTGTCCAGGTGGGAAAGGGCAGTGTGGAGTGCGATTGAGATTGCGTCATCTGTGGATCTGTTGGGGCAGTATGCGAATTGGAGTGGGTCTAGGGTTTCCGGGATGATGGTGTTGATGTGAGCCATGACCAGCCTTTCAAAGCACTTCATGGCTACCGACGTGAGTGCTACGTGGCGGTAGTCATTTAGGCAGGTTACCTTCGCTTTCTTGGGCACAGGGACTATGGTAGTCTGCTTGAAACATGTAGGTATTACAGACTCGGTCAGGGAGAGGTTGAAAATGTCAGTGAAGACACTTGCCAGTTGGTCCGTGCATGCTCTGAGTACACGTCCTGGTAATCCGTCTGGCCCCGTGGCCTTGTGAATGTTGACCTGTTTAAACATCTTGCTCACATCGGCTACGGAGAGCGTGATCACACAGTCGTCCGGAACAGCTGGTGCTCCCATGCATGCTTCAGTGTTGCTTGCCTCGAAGCGAGCATAGAAGGCATTTTGCTTGTCTGGTAGGCTCGTGTCACTGGGCAGCTCGCGGCAGGGTTTCCCTTTGTAGTCTGTAATAGTTTGCAAGCCCTGCCACATCCGACGAGCGTCAGAGCCGGTGTAGTAGGATTCAATCTTAGTCCTTTATTGACGCTTTGCCTGTTTGATGGTTCGTCTGAGGGCATTGCGGGATTTCTTATAAGTGTCCGGATTAGTGTCCCGCTCCTTGAAAGCGGCAGCTCTAGCCTTTATCTTGGTGTGGATGTTGCCTGTAATCCATGGTTTCTGGTTAGGATATGTACGTACGGTCGCTGTGGGGACGATGCACTTATTGATGAAGCTGGTGACTGAGGTGAATCCCGGAACATATTTGAGTCTGTGCTAGCAAAACAGTCCTGTAGCGTAGCATCCGCGTCATCTGACCACTTCCGTATTGACCGAGTCACTGGTACTTCCTGCTCTAGTTTTTGCTGTAAGCAGGAATCAGGAGGATAGAATTATGGTCAGATTTGCCAAATGGAGGGCGAGGGAGAGCTTTGTATGCGTCTCTGTGTGTGGAGTAAAGGTGGTCTAGAGTTTTTTTTCCCTCTGGTTGCACATTTAACATGCTGGTAGAAATTAGGTAAAACAGATTTAAATGTGCCTGCATTATAGTCCCCGGCCACTAGGAGCGCCGCTTCTGGATGAGCATTTTCTTGTTTGCTTATGGCCTTATACAGCTCGTTGAGTGCGGTCTTAGTGCCAGCAGCGGTTTGTGGTGGTAAATAGACGGATACGAATAATATAGATGAAAACTCTCTTGGTAGATAGTGGGTCTACAGCTTATCATGAGGTACTGTACCTCAGGCGAGCAAAACCTTGAGACTTCCTTAATATTAGACTGTTTGTCTGTATTGTGTAATTGGGGTTTTTCTACAGTAGTCTATTGTATATAATTGTACTGGCTGTTTGTCTGTGTATTGTGTAATTGAGGGTTTTCTACAGTAGTCTATTGTATATAATTGTTCTGTGTGTGTTTGTCTGGATTGTGTTTCAGGGTTGAATCTGTGGAGGAGAGAAACAAAGTCATGACTGAGACATGGAACCATCTCCAAGAGCATGCTGCCATGGTGCTCTTACAGAACCAACAACAGCATGTTACCATCTAACAGAACCAACAACCCCCTGTTACCATCTAACAGAACCAACAACCCCCTGTTACCATCTAACAGAACCAACAACCGCCTGTTACCATCTAACAGAACCAACAACACGCTGTTACCATCTAACAGAACCAACAACCCCCTGTTACCATCTAACAGAACCAACAACCCCCTGTTACCATCTAACAGAACCAACAACCCCCTGTTACCATCTAACAGAACCAACAACCGCCTGTTACCATCTAACAGAACCAACAACACGCTGTTACCATCTAACAGAACCAACAACCCCCTGTTACCATCTAACAGAACCAACAACAGCCTGTTACCATCTAACAGAACCAACAACACCCTGTTACCATCTAACAGAACCAACAACCCCCTGTTACCATCTAACAGAACCAACAACAGCTTGTTACCATCTAACAGAACCAACAACAGCCTGTTACCATCTAACAGAACCAACAACCCCCTGTTACCATCTAATAGAACCAACAACACCCTGTTACCATCTAACAGAACCAACAACAGCCTGTTACCATCTAACAGAACCAACAACCCCCTGTTACCATCTAACAGAACCAACAACCCCCTGTTACCATCTAACAGAACCAACAACCCCCTGTTACCATCTAACAGAACCAACAACACCCTGTTACCATCTAACAGAACCAACAACACGCTGTTACCATCTAACAGAACCAACAACACGCTGTTACCATCTAACAGAACCAACAACCCCCTGTTACCATCTAACAGAACCAACAACCCGTTGTTACCATCTAACAGAACCAACAACACCCTGTTACCATATAACAGAACCAACAACACCCTGTTACCATCTAACAGAACCAACAACACTCTGTTACCATCTAACAGAACCAACAACCCCCTGTTACCATCTAACAGAACCAACAACAGCCTGTTACCATCTAATAGAACCAACAGCAGCCTGTTACCATCTAACAGAACCAATAACACCCTGTTACCATCTAACAGAACCAACAACCCCCTGTTACCATCTAACAGAACCAACAACCCCCTGTTACCATCTAACAGAACCAACAACCCCCTGTTACCATCTAACAGAACCAACAACACCCTTTTACCATCTAACAGAACCAACAACCCCCTGTTACCATCTAACAGAACCAACAACACCCTGTTACCATCTAACAGAACCAACAACCCCCTGTTACCATCTAACATAACCAACAACACCCTGTTACCATCTAACAGAACCAATAACAGCCTGTTACCATCTAACAGAACCAACAACACCCTGTTACCATCTAACAGAACCAACAACCCCCTGTTACCATCTAACAGAACCAACAACACCCTGTTACCATCTAACAGAACCAACAACCCCCTGTTACCATCTAACATAACCAACAACCCCCTGTTACCATCTAACAGAACCAACAACCCCCTGTTACCATCTAACAGAACCAACAACACCCTGTTACCATCTAACAGAACCAACAACCCCCTGTTACCATCTAACATAACCAACAACACCCTGTTACCATCTAACAGAACCAACAACAGCCTGTTACCATCTAACAGAACCAACAACCGCCTGTTACCATCTAACAGAACCAACAACAGCCTGTTACCATCTAACAGAACCAACAACCCCCTGTTACCATCTAACAGAACCAACAACAGCCTGTTACCATCTAACAGAACCAACAACCCCCTGTTACCATCTAACAGAACCAACAACCCCCTGTTACCATCTAACATAACCAACAACACCCTGTTACCATCTAACAGAACAAACAACAGTCTGTTACCATCTAACAGAACCAAAAACACTCTGTTACCATCTAACAGAACCAACAACCCCCTGTTACCATCTAACAGAACCAACAACACCCTGTTACCATCTAACAGAACCAACAACACTCTGTTACCATCTAACAGAACCAACAACACCCTGTTACCATCTAACAGAACCAACAACAGCCTGTTACCATCTAACAGAACCAACAACACCCTGTTACCATCTAACAGAACCAACAACACCCTGTTACCATCTAACAGAACCAATAACAGCCTGTTACCATCTTACAGAACCACCCCAAGCAGGCCATCACCATGGCCACATGTCACATGTCTTACGTCACTACATAGACTTACACTTCAAACCTACAAGATATATTGACTGAATACTAAATCTCCCTCAACGTAACCTGCATTCTTCCAGGTTGTCATCTTGACTTTTAGGAAAAGCGATAATGGAAGGGTTTTACATTATATAGGTTTGATGTTAGTATATGTTACAGGCAATAATGTATGGTTTCTTAGGTCCACTGAAGAATGGACCCTGCTTTGATAGGGCTTTGAATCAGTTGGGAGATTAAGACTCAATTGTAAAAACAGTGTCACTTCCAAGTGTCTCACGCCAAACAAACGTTCCTAATATTGACAGGATGTTCTGTCTTAGCCCAAGGTCTCCATCCTTCTGAGGTCTCATGCCTCTGAGGTCTCCAATATGACTATTTATTGATGAGGAAACCCTGTCTTCGCCCCTTATCGAAGGTAATGCCACAATCCGCTCTGCTGAGCATGAAACTCTGGGGGCCGAGGAAAAAACAGATGATTTAACTTTATCCCTCTCGCTCTTCTCTTCTCACATTCACTTAGCTATGGAACGTCATCTTTCTCTGACAACCATGTTTCTGTAAAATAATAAAGTATAATGTGTCCTAAATGTGTTCTTGGATACTTGTTGATGCTGTTAGAGTTACGTAAAATGTATCAATTGAAAGTGTGGGTTCACAGCTCTAATCCAGATGTGTTGGTCATTACTGAGACGTGGTTAAGAAAGAGTGTTTTGAACACTGATGTTAGCCTTTCTGGTTATAACCTTTTTCAGCAAGACAGATCTTCCAAAGGTGGTGGAGTGGCAATCTTTACCAAGGAACACCTTCAGGGCTCGGTTGTCTCCACCAAGTCTGTCCCCAAACAATTAGATTTGCTGGTTTTAAGCATTAAACTTTCAAACAGCTCTTTGTTGTCTGTTGCTGGGTGTTATCGTCCTCCATCAGCACCGGCCTGTACCCTACCTGCCCTAAGCTCTCTCCTGGCCCCTTACACAGCACCGGGCTGTACCCTACCTGCCCTAAGCTCTCTCCTGGCCCCTTACACAGCACCGGCCTGTACCCTACCTGCCCTAAGGTCTCTCCTGGCTCCTTACACAGCACCGGCCTGTACCCTACCTGCCCTAAGGTCTCTCCTGGCCCCATACACAGCACCGGCCTGTACCCTACCTGCCCTAAGCTCTCTCCCCTTACACAGCACCGGCCTGTACCCTACCTGCCCTAAGCTCTCTCCTGGACCCTTACACAGCACCGGCCTGTACCCTACCTGCCCTAAGGTCTCTCCTGGCTCCTTACACAGCACCGGCCTGTACCCTACCTGCCCTAAGCTCTCTTCTGGACCCTTACACAGCACCGGCCTGTACCCTACCTGCCCTAAGGTCTCTCCTGGCTCCTT
Source organism: Coregonus lavaretus (assembly GCF_964263955.1). Lineage (NCBI taxonomy): Eukaryota > Metazoa > Chordata > Actinopteri > Salmoniformes > Salmonidae > Coregonus > Coregonus lavaretus. The sequence goes on from NW_028164075.1 coordinate 161,214, forward strand.
ACACAGCACCGGCCTGTACCCTACCTGCCCTAAGCTCTCTCCTGGCCCCTTACACAGCACCGGCCTGTACCCTACCTGCCCTAAGGTCTCTCCTGGCTCCTTACACAGCACCGGCCTGTACCCTACCTGCCCTAAGCTCTCTCCCCTTACACAGCACCGGCCTGTACCCTACCTGCCCTAAGCTCTCTCCTGGACCCTTACACAGCACCGGCCTGTACCCTACCTACCCTAAGCTCTCTCCTGGCCCCTTACACAGCACCGGCCAGTACCCTACCTGCCCTAAGCTCTCTCCTGGCCCCTTACACAGCACCGGCCTGTACCCTACCTGCCCTAAGCTCTCTCCTGGACCCTTACACCGGCCTGTACCCTACCTGCCCTAAGCTCTCTCCTGGCCCCTTACACAGCACCGGCCTGTACCCTACCTGCCCTAAGCTCTCTCCTGGACCCTTACACAGCACCGGCCTGTACCCTACCTGCCCTAAGCTCTCTCCTGGCTCCTTACACAGCACCGGCCTGTACCCTACCTGCCCTAAGCTCTCTCCTGGACCCTTACACAGCACCGGCCTGTACCCTACCTACCCTAAGCTCTCTCCTGGCCCCTTACACAGCACCGGCCTGTACCCTACCTGCCCTAAGCTCTCTCCTGGACCCTTACACAGCACCGGCCTGTACCCTACCTGCCCTAAGCTCTCTCCTGGCTCCTTACACAGCACCGGCCTGTACCCTACCTGCCCTAAGCTCTCTCCTGGACCCTTACACAGCACCGGCCTGTACCCTACCTACACTAAGCTCTCTCCTGGCCCCTTACACAGCACCGGCCAGTACCCTACCTGCCCTAAGCTCTCTCCTGGCCCCTTACACAGCACCGGCCTGTACCCTACCTGCCCTAAGCTCTCTCCCCTTACACAGCACCGGCCTGTACCCTACCTGCCCTAAGCTCTCTCCTGGACCGTTACACAGCACCGGCCTGTACCCTACCTACCCTAAGCTCTCTCCTGGCCCCTTACACAGCACCGGCCAGTACCCTACCTGCCCTAAGCTCTCTCCTGGCCCCTTACACAGCACCGGCCTGTACCCTACCTGCCCTAAGCTCTCTCCTGGACCCTTACACCGGCCTGTACCCTACCTGCCCTAAGCTCTCTCCTGGCCCCTTACACAGCACCGGCCTGTACCCTACCTGCCCTAAGCTCTCTCCTGGACCCTTACACAGCACCGGCCTGTACCCTACCTGCCCTAAGCTCTCTCCTGGCTCCTTACACAGCACCGGCCTGTACCCTACCTGCCCTAAGCTCTCTCCTGGACCCTTACACAGCACCGGCCTGTACCCTACCTACCCTAAGCTCTCTCCTGGCCCCTTACACAGCACCGGCCAGTACCCTACCTGCCCTAAGCTCTCTCCTGGCCCCTTACACAGCACCGGCCTGTACCCTACCTGCCCTAAGCTCTCTCCTGGACCCTTACACAGCACCGGCCTGTACCCTACCTGCCCTAAGCTCTCTCCTGGCCCCTTACACAGCACCGGCCTGTACCCTACCTGCCCTAAGCTCTCTCCTGGCCCCTTACACAGCACCGGCCTGTACCCTACCTGCCCTAAGCTCTCTCCCCTTACACAGCACCGGCCTGTACCCTACCTGCCCTAAGCTCTCTCCTGGACCCTTACACAGCACCGGCCTGTACCCTACCTACCCTAAGCTCTCTCCTGGCCCCTTACACAGCACCGGCCAGTACCCTACCTGCCCTAAGCTCTCTCCTGGCCCCTTACACAGCACCGGCCTGTACCCTACCTGCCCTAAGCTCTCTCCTGGCCCCTTACACAGCACCGGCCTGTACCCTACCTGCCCTAAGCTCTCTCCTGGCCCCTTACACAGCACCGGCCTGTACCCTACCTGCCCTAAGCTCTCTCCCCTTACACAGCACCGGCCTGTACCCTACCTGCCCTAAGGTCTCTCCTGGCCCCTTACACAGCACCGGCCTGTACCCTACCTGCCCTAAGCTCTCTCCCCTTACACAGCACCGGCCTGTACCCTACCTGCCCTAAGGTCTCTCCTGGCCCCATACACAGCACCGGCCTGTACCCTACCTGCCCTAAGCTCTCTCCCCTTACACAGCACCGGCCTGTACCCTACCTGCCCTAAGCTCTCTCCTGGACCCTTACACAGCACCGGCCTGTACCCTACCTGCCCTAAGGTCTCTCCTGGCTCCTTACACAGCACCGGCCTGTACCCTACCTGCCCTAAGCTCTCTTCTGGACCCTTACACAGCACCGGCCTGTACCCTACCTGCCCTAAGGTCTCTCCTGGCTCCTTACACAGCACCGGCCTGTACCCTACCTGCCCTAAGCTCTCTCCTGGCCCCTTACACAGCACCGGCCTGTACCCTACCTGCCCTAAGGTCTCTCCTGGCTCCTTACACAGCACCGGCCTGTACCCTACCTGCCCTAAGCTCTCTCCCCTTACACAGCACCGGCCTGTACCCTACCTGCCCTAAGCTCTCTCCTGGACCCTTACACAGCACCGGCCTGTACCCTACCTACCCTAAGCTCTCTCCTGGCCCCTTACACAGCACCGGCCAGTACCCTACCTGCCCTAAGCTCTCTCCTGGCCCCTTACACAGCACCGGCCTGTACCCTACCTGCCCTAAGCTCTCTCCTGGACCCTTACACCGGCCTGTACCCTACCTGCCCTAAGCTCTCTCCTGGCCCCTTACACAGCACCGGCCTGTACCCTACCTGCCCTAAGCTCTCTCCTGGACCCTTACACAGCACCGGCCTGTACCCTACCTGCCCTAAGCTCTCTCCTGGCTCCTTACACAGCACCGGCCTGTACCCTACCTGCCCTAAGCTCTCTCCTGGACCCTTACACAGCACCGGCCTGTACCCTACCTACCCTAAGCTCTCTCCTGGCCCCTTACACAGCACCGGCCTGTACCCTACCTGCCCTAAGCTCTCTCCTGGACCCTTACACAGCACCGGCCTGTACCCTACCTGCCCTAAGCTCTCTCCTGGCTCCTTACACAGCACCGGCCTGTACCCTACCTGCCCTAAGCTCTCTCCTGGACCCTTACACAGCACCGGCCTGTACCCTACCTACACTAAGCTCTCTCCTGGCCCCTTACACAGCACCGGCCAGTACCCTACCTGCCCTAAGCTCTCTCCTGGCCCCTTACACAGCACCGGCCTGTACCCTACCTGCCCTAAGCTCTCTCCCCTTACACAGCACCGGCCTGTACCCTACCTGCCCTAAGCTCTCTCCTGGACCGTTACACAGCACCGGCCTGTACCCTACCTACCCTAAGCTCTCTCCTGGCCCCTTACACAGCACCGGCCAGTACCCTACCTGCCCTAAGCTCTCTCCTGGCCCCTTACACAGCACCGGCCTGTACCCTACCTGCCCTAAGCTCTCTCCTGGACCCTTACACCGGCCTGTACCCTACCTGCCCTAAGCTCTCTCCTGGCCCCTTACACAGCACCGGCCTGTACCCTACCTGCCCTAAGCTCTCTCCTGGACCCTTACACAGCACCGGCCTGTACCCTACCTGCCCTAAGCTCTCTCCTGGCTCCTTACACAGCACCGGCCTGTACCCTACCTGCCCTAAGCTCTCTCCTGGACCCTTACACAGCACCGGCCTGTACCCTACCTACCCTAAGCTCTCTCCTGGCCCCTTACACAGCACCGGCCAGTACCCTACCTGCCCTAAGCTCTCTCCTGGCCCCTTACACAGCACCGGCCTGTACCCTACCTGCCCTAAGCTCTCTCCTGGACCCTTACACAGCACCGGCCTGTACCCTACCTGCCCTAAGCTCTCTCCTGGCCCCTTACACAGCACCGGCCTGTACCCTACCTGCCCTAAGCTCTCTCCTGGCCCCTTACACAGCACCGGCCTGTACCCTACCTGCCCTAAGCTCTCTCCCCTTACACAGCACCGGCCTGTACCCTACCTGCCCTAAGCTCTCTCCTGGACCCTTACACAGCACCGGCCTGTACCCTACCTACCCTAAGCTCTCTCCTGGCCCCTTACACAGCACCGGCCAGTACCCTACCTGCCCTAAGCTCTCTCCTGGCCCCTTACACAGCACCGGCCTGTACCCTACCTGCCCTAAGCTCTCTCCTGGACCCTTACACTAAGTCTGAATATGTCCTGCTCGGTGACCTAAACTGGGACATGCTTAAACCACCTGACGAAGTCCTAAATCATTCTCAGATTATTACCAAGGTATGACTCCAAACACCCAGAAAAGGCTACTCTCCTTGATGTTATCCTCACCAATAATCCTGATAGGTGTCAGTCTGGTGTTTTCTGTAATGACCTTAGTGATCACTGTTTTACAGCCTGTGTTCGTAATGGCTGCTCAGTGAAACGACCTGTCCTGATTTGTCATAGACGCTTGCAAAAAACTTGAATGAGCAAGCCTTCCTTGATGACCTGGCCTCTGTAAATTGGTATAGAATCAGCTTGATCTCCTCTGTCGAAGACGTTTGGACCTTCCTTTTTGATATTTGTAGTGGTTATGTTAACAAACACGCCCCCATAAAGAAAATGAGAATTATAAACAGGTTCAGCCCCTGGTTCGACCGTGATCTGACAGAGTTACTCCACCTCAAGAATTCCATTTGGCGAAAGGCTCGGCACATGCTTACTCAGGCTGACTGGCTCTCGTTCAGGTAAATGAGATATAAGTGCACTCAGGCTATCCGGAAGGCCAAAGTTAGTTACTTTAAGGAGCAGTTCTCTCTGTGGGTCTAACCCCAAGAAGTTCTGGAAAACGGTTAAAGACCTGGACATTAAACTGTTCTCCTCACAGCTGCCCATGTCCCTCATCTCCCACCCCTTCTAATGTGACTAGCCCCGATGCTCCTCCCTCTTTTTCCCCTGCCCCGCTACACAGTTCCTCCCTGCAGGCGGTCACTGAGTCCGAGGTGCTAAAGGAGCTCCTTAAACTTCACCCCAAAAAACCATCTGGGTCTGATGGACCCTTTCTTTTTTTAAGGTTGCAGCCCCTATCATCGCCACGCCTATCTCTGACCTTTTTAACCTGTCTCTCCTCTCTGGGGAGGTTCCCATTGCTTGGAAGGCAGCCACGGTGCGTCCTTTATTTAAAGGGGGAGATCAAGCTGATCCTAACTGTTATAGGCCAATTTCTATTTTGCCCTGTTTATCAAAAGTGTTGGAAAAACTTGTCAATAATCAACTGACTGGCTTTCTTAATGTCTATAGGATTCTCTCTGGTATGCAGTCTGGTTTCCGCTCAGGTTATGGATGTGTCACTGCAACCTTAAAGGTCTTAAATGATGTCACCATTGCCCTTGATTCTAAGCAATGTTTTGCTGCTATTTTTATTGACTTGGCCAAAGCTTTTGATACGGTAGACCGTTCCATCCTTGTTGGCCGGCTAAGGAGTATTGGTGTCTCTGAGGGGTCTTTGGCCTGGTGTCACGCCCTGGCTCTGGGGACTCTTATATGTTGAGCCAGGGTGTTAGTTTCTATGTGTAGTGTCTATGTTTTGTTTTCTATGTGTTCTTTTCTAGATCGTGTATTTCTGTGTTGGCCGGGGTGGTTCCCAATCAGAGGCAGCTGTGTCTTGTTGTCTCTGATTGGGAACCATACTTAGGCAGCCTGTTGTGCACTTGTCATTTGTGGGATCTTGTTCCGGAGAGGTTTGTGTTTTGTTAACCTTAGGGCTTCACGTATCATTTTGTTGTTTTGTTGTATTGTTTAAGTACTCATTAAAAGATGTACGCATATCACGCTGCGCCTTGGTCCACTTATTGTACGCATCTCTCCCTTCCTCACTGTCACTCCTTTCTTCCTCCCCGTCTCCTCCCTGCTCCTCTCTTTTCCATCTGTGCTGTCTCTCACCTTCCTCCCCCCTCCCTCACTTCCTCTCCTCTCCCCTGGTCGCAGCCCTCCAGGTAAGCAGTGTTCTCTTCATGACGTTTGCCCCTGAAGCTTCTGAGGTTTGGCCGGTGGAAATGGGCTGACATTCTCCATGGTAACGCTTGTCGTCGAGGCAGAGTAATCCTCATCCTCTTGTTCCACATCCTTCCGAAATGCCACGCTGACTGTTTCACCATTGTTACGACGTCCCTGTCATAGCGACCACACCCAATTCACACACCTTAGAGAAGGATATCGTCATCGTCATGTGCTGCTGTTCCTGGTCGGGAGAGGTTGTGTTTTCTCTAGCAGGAGGTAAGCTTGGCTTCTTATATGGTGTTGAGTAAAGCTTAAACCATGTATTTAGATTGTAGGTAGGTATTGTAGGTAGTTTATCTAGGTAGTTATTGTAGGTAAGTATTGTATTCGGCTGAGCCCGGTGAAGCACGAGGCTAGCTAACCCACTACCTGGACCAACAAAGCTAGCTAGCTAGCGGGTAGCTACTGGTAACTATTAGCAACTGTGGATAGTTGTTTCCAATGTTATTTCACGCTTAAGAGTACCTGTAATTAAGCCAGCTAGCTACCTACCATTCAGCTGTTTTTCTAACCTCATTATCTGAGGCATTAACGTTAGGAGGTTGGTGGCTGCTGTACTTAATTACAGCTACTGATTGCAGTCTGCCACCCAGACAGCTGGCGTCGGGTAAGTTTGGCTTTATACATAGCTTGGGCTTTGTCGAGTAAGGCTTAAACTATGTATTTAGATTGTAGTTAGGTATTATAGGTAGGCATCGTGGGCTGTATATTATTAGGTATTATAGGTAGGCATCGTGGGCTGTTGTGGGTAGTTATTGTAGGTTAGCATTGTATTCGGCGGTGCCGGGTGTAGCACGAAGCTAGCTAGCTAGCTAACTCACCTCCTGGACTAGCTGGCGAGTAGCTATTAGCAACGGTAGCAACTAAATACAATATCCTTTTAGCCAGCTACATTTGTTCGCAGCGCCGCCGTTACTCAAACAAAGTCAACACAGCAGCCATTGCTAGCTAGCCAACACTACAAGCTAGCTGTACTGTAGCAGCTAAATACAATATATTTGTGCTAGCTAGCCAACGTTTAATTATTGCTGCGTTATGAAAGGAACTAGACACGGACACGAATTATCTGTTTAGTGTGTTAACACACTATTGGTAGTTTGTTGTAACCAAGTATTGGTGCTAAACTGTGTGTTATTGGATGCTAGCATGCTAGTTAGCTATAGCGTCATAGTTAGCTAGCTGAATAAAGTAAGTTGAGTCTATTCCTTGAAACATTGAACCGCTGTAGTTCACAACAATTCTAATTTCTAAAGTGGAAGTTGGGAGAGTTTTATTCGGGTGGTTCAGTGAAACAATTATAGTTTCTGAGGTGAAGTTGGGAGAGTTATATTCTGGGAGTTTTGGTTTTTACTCTCTCCTTTCCCAGATGTTTAGTTCATTTCATTCCGATCTCCTCTGCATTATTGTAGCCATTTGCTACAGCCTGTCAACTATGCCTCTGCCTATCCCTGTTCTCTCCTCTCCGCACAGGCTACACAAACGCCTCACACCGCGTGGCTGCTGCCTCTCTAACCTGGTGGTCCCTGCACGCACCCCACACCTGGAGTTCCAGGTCTCAGGCAGCCTCTGGAACTGCCGTTCTGCTGCCAACAAGGCTGACTTCATCCCAGCCTATGCTACCCTCCAGTCCCTCGACTTCCTGGCGCTGACGGAAACATGGATTACCACTGAAAACACTGCTACTCCTACTGCTCTCTCCTCGTCTGACCATGTGTTCTCGCATACCCCGAGAGCATCTGGTCAGAGGGGTGGTGGCACAGGAATCCTCATCTCTCCCAAGTGGACATTCTCAATTTTTCCCCTAACCCATCTGTCTATCTCCTCATTTGAATTCCATGCTGTCACAGTCACTAGCCCATTTAAGCTTAATACCCTTGTCATCTATCGCCCTCCAGGTTCCCTTGGAGAGTTCATCAATGAGCTTGACGCCTTGATAAGTTCCTTTCCTGAGGATGGCTCACCCCTCACAGTTTTGGGGGATTTCAACCTCCCTACGTCTACATTTGACTCATTTCTCTCTGCCTCCTTCTTTCCACTCCTCTCCTCTTTTGACCTCACCCTCTCACCGTCCCCCCCTACTCACAAGGCAGGCAATACGCTTGACCTCATCTTTACTAGATGCTGCTCTTCTACTAATCTCACTGCAACTCCCCTCCATGTCTCCGACCACTACTTTGTATCCTTTTCTCTCTCGCTCTCCTCCAACACTACTCACTCTGCCCCTACACAGATGGTAATGCGCCGCCGCAACCTTCGCTCTCTCTCTCCCACTACTCTCTCCTCTTCCATCCTATCATCTCTTCCCTCTGCTCAATCCTTCTCCCTCCAATCTCCTGATTCTGCCTCCTCAACCCTCCTCTCCTCCCTTTCTGCATCCTTTGACTCTCTGTGTCCCCTATCCTCCCGGCCGGCTCGGTCCTCCCCTCCAGCTCCGTGGCTTGATGACTCATTGCGAGCTCACAGAACAGAGCTCCGGGCAGCGGAGCGGAAATGGAGGAAAACTAAACTCTAAAACTAAACTAAACTAAACTAAACCGACCTGGCATCTTTTCACTCCCTCCTCTCTACATTTTCTTCATCTGTTTCTGCTGCTAAGGCCACTTTCTACCACTCTAAATTCCAAGCATCTGCCTCTAACCCTAGGAAGCTCTTTGCCACATTCTCCTCCCTGCTGAATCCATCCTCCTCTCTCTCCCCTCCTCTCTCTCTGAAACGATCCTCGTTTGTTAAGTCTAATGACACTGCTGGTCCTGCTCACACTGCCCTACCCTATGCTTTGACTTCTTTCTCCCCTCTCTCTCCAGATAAAATCTTGCGACTTGTGACTGCAGGCCGCCCAACAACCTGCCCGCTTGACCCCATCCCCTCCTCTCTTCTCCAGACCATCTCCGGTGACCTTCTCCCCTACCTCACCTCGCTGATCAACTCATCCTTGACCGCTGGCTATGTCCCTTCCGTCTTCAAGAGAGCGAGAGTTGCACCCCTTCTCAAAAAACCAACACTCGATCCCACTGATGTCAACAACTACAGACCAGTATCCCTTCTTTCTTTTCTTTCCAAAACTATTGAGCGTGCCGTCTTTAGCCAACTCTCTTGCTATCTCTCTCAGAATGACCTTCTTGATCCAAACCAGTCAGGTTTCAGGACTGGTCATTCAACTGAGACTGCTCTTCTCTGTGTCACGGAGTCTCTCCGCACTGCTAAAGCTAACTCTCTCTCCTCTGCTCTTGTCCTTCTAGACCTGTCTGCTGCCTTTGATACTGTGAACCATCAGATCCTCCTCTCCACCCTCTCCGAGCTGGGCATCTCCGGCGCGGCTCACTCCTGGATCGCGTCCTACCTGACCGGTCGCTCCTACCAAGTGGCGTGGCGAGAAGCTGTCTCCGCACCACGTGCTCTCACCACTGGTGTCCCCCAGGGCTCAGTTCTAGGCCCTCTCCTATTCTCCCTATACACCAAGTCACTTGGCTCTGTCATATCCTCACATGGCCTCTCCTATCATTGCTACGCTGACGATACACAACTAATCTTCTCCTTTCCCCCTTCTGATAACCAGGTGGCGAATCGCATCTCTGCATGTCTGGCAGACATATCAGTATGGATGATGGATCACCACCTCAAGCTGAACCTTGGCAAGACGGAGCTGCTCTTCCTCCCGGGGAAGGACTGCCCGTTCCATGATCTCGCCATCACGGTTGACAACTCCATTGTGTCCTCCTCCCAGAGTGCGAAGAGCCTTGGCGTGACCCTGGACAACACCCTGTCGTTCTCCGCTAACATCAAGGCGGTGACCCGATCCTGCAGGTTCATGCTCTACAACATTCGGAGAGTACGACCCTGCCTTACACAGGAAGCGGCACAGGTCCTAATCCAGGCACTTGTCATCTCCCGTCTGGATTACTGCAACTCGCTGTTGGCTGGGCTCCCTGCCTGTGCCATTAAACCCCTACAACTCATCCAGAATGCCGCAGCCCGTCTGGTGTTCAACCTTCCCAAGTTCTCTCACGTCACCCCGCTCCTCCGCACACTCCACTGGCTTCCAGTTGAAGCTCGCATCTGTTACAAGACCATGGTGCTTGCCTATGGAGCTGTGAGGGGATCGGCACCTCTGTACCTTCAGGCTCTGATCAGTCCCTACATCCAAACGAGGGCATTGCGTTCATCCACCTCTGGTCTGCTGGCTCCCCTTCCTCTGCGGAAGCATAGTTCCCGCTCAGCCCAGTCAAAACTGTTCGCTGCTCTGGCACCCCAATGGTGGAACAAGCTCCCTCACGACGCCAGGACAGCGGAGTCACTCACCACCTTCCGGAGACATTTGAAACCCCACCTCTTTAAGGAATACCTGGGATAGGATAAAGTAATCCTTCTACCCCCCCCCCCTAAAAAAAAAAAAATGCACCTATTTGTAAGTCGCTCTGGATAAGAGCGTCTGCTAAATGACGTAAATGTAATGTAAATGTTATTATAACGATCGTGACACCTGGTTTGCTAACTACCTCTCTCAAAGAGTGCAGTGTATAAAGTCAGAACATCTGCTGTCTCAGCCACTGCCTGTCACCAAGGGAGTACCCCAAGGCTCCATCCTAGGCCCCACGCTCTTCTCACGGCCATCAGATTTGCCACCAATGCTCCTTATAGGACACATCACTGCACTCTATACTCCTCTGTAAACTGGTCATCTCTGTATACCCGTCGCAAGACCCACTGGTTGATGCTTATTTATAAAACCCTCTTAGGCCTCACTCCCCCCTATCTGAGATACCTACTGCAGCCCTCATCCTCCACATACAACACCCGTTCTGCCAGTCACATTCTGTTAAAGGTCCCCAAAGCACACACATCCCTGGGTCGCTCCTCTTTTCAGTTCACTGCAGCTAGCGACTGGAACGAGCTGCAAAAAACACTCAAACTGGACAGTTTTATCTCCATCTCTTCATTCAATGACTCAATCATGGACACTCTTACTGACAGTTGTGGCTGCTTCGTGTGACGTATTGTTGTCTCTACCTTCTTGCCCTTTGTGCTGTTGTCTGTGCCCAATAATGTTTGTACCATGTCTAGTGCTGCTACCATGTTGTGTTGCTACCATGTTGTTGTCATATTATGTTGCTGCCATGCTATGTTGTTGTCTTAGGTCTCTCTTTATGTAGTGTTGTGGCGTCTCTCTTTATGTAGTGTTGTGGCGTCTCTCTTTATGTAGTGTTGTGGTGTCTCTCTTTATGTAGTGTTGTGGCGTCTCTCTTTATGTAGTGTTGTGGTGTCTCTCTTTATGTAGTGTTGTGGCGTCTCTCTTTATGTAGTGTTGTGGCGTATCTCTTTATGTAGTGTTGTGATGTCTCTCTTTATGTAGTGTTGTGGCGTCTCTCTTTATGTAGTGTTGTGGTGTCTCTCTTTATGTAGTGTTGTGGCGTCTCTCTTTATGTAGTGTTGTGGCGTCTCTCTTTATGTAGTGTTGTGGCGTCTCTCTTTATGTAGTGTTGTGGCGTCTCTCTTTATGTAGTGTTGTGATGTCTCTCTTTATGTAGTGTTGTGGCGTCTCTCTTTATGTAGTGTTGTGGCATCTCTCTTTATGTAGTGTTGTGGCGTCTCTCTTTATGTAGTGTTGTGGCGTATCTCTTTATGTAGTGTTGTGATGTCTCTCTTTATGTAGTGTTGTGGTGTCTCTCTTTATGTAGTGTTGTGGCGTCTCTCTTTATGTAGTGTTGTGGCGTCTCTCTTTATGTAGTGTTGTGGCGTCTCTCTTTATGTAGTGTTGTGGCGTCTCTCTTTATGTAGTGTTGTGGCGTCTCTCTTGTCGTGATGTGTGTTTTGTCCTATATTTTTATTTTTTATCCCCTGTCCCCGCAGGAGGCCTTTTGGTAGGCCGTCATTGTAAATAAGAATTTGTTCTTAACTGACTTGCCTAGTTAAATAAAGGTTAAATAAATAAAAATAAATGTCACTGTTTAAGGTGTCACGTTATTTGACTTGCTTAATTGTTGATGCATCTAGCTTAATATAAATGTTTTCCATCTGCAGATGACGGGTTATTGGAGCGCAGTGTTGGAGTAGAACTCCTGTCTAAACCAGCTGAAGGTTCTATACCTTCTAGTGAGACAGATGATGATGTCAGTGTTGGAGTAGAACTCCTGTCTAAACGAGCTGAAGGTTCTATACCTTCTAGTGAGACAGATGATGATGTCATTGTGCCCAGTACCACTGTAACTAATGATGCTGTATACCGCTGTAACTAATGATGCTGCATACTGATTGTAACTAATGATGCTGCAGACTGATTGTAACTAATGATGCTGTATACCGCTGTAACTAATGATGCTGCATACTGATTGTAACTAATGATGCTGCATACTGATTGTAACTAATGATGCTGCATACTGATTGTAACTAATGATGCTGTATACCGCTGTAACTAATGATGCTGCATACTGATTGTAACTAATGATGCTGTATACCGCTGTAACTAATGATGCTGTATACCGCTGTAACTTAATATCCAAGATGGCGTAGTAGTGCAGTTCTGTTTTTGTCGTGTGTCTGTAAATAGCCTGTAAATACCCAGTTTTTTTGTATTTTTCGTACATATTTCCCTATCAGACTTTTCATCCTTCTACAAAATATACAAAATATACTTTCCTGCAACCCGCCTCACTCAATGTGGAACGGATTCTATTATTGACTTACCTTTATCTAGAATCTAGAATCTCCAGTTGAAACTAGCTAGCCAGCTAACTAGCTACTTGCTACTTGCTATTAGCCACAGCTAGCGGTATTTCACCCAGAACATTGGATTTTTTTTTCTGCGGGATTAATTTAATCACTGGACATTAATCACCGGATATTCGGCCAGTCTGCACAGCGCGTTGTCGACCCAGAACATATCAGTTTTTCCGCCGGAATCACTGAATCACTGGACCTTTAACTCCGGATTCATCGCTACCAGCTAGCTGCAACAAAATGGACGCTGTGGTCTGGCTAATCATCCTGAGCTAGGCCCATCTCCCGGCTATCTACCTCTCTGTCAACCGGACGGGACCACCTAGTGTTGACACGGAGCCCCGCCGATCCTACACGACTGGTCTGCCGACGAAATCGTCTGATGTGGTTACGACGTCGACCACGAAGATTCCATCTGCTAGCCCCGGCCCGCTAGCACACGCTAGCCGTGGCCTCTTACTCGCTAGTGCTTTAGCAGCCTCCGAACTATCCTATTGCTGTTCACCGGACCTTTGATAACTCAGCTACACAGCTGATGTCTGCTGGACTGTTCCTTTTTACGGTACTACATCCTGTTTATGTTTAGCCTCAGCCCAAACATGGTTAGCTTATTGTTGTTTCGGTTATTTCTAATTGTACTATTTCACTGTAGATCCCCCAGCCCAGCTAAACCTGCCTTAGATAGCTCCTTTGTCCCACCCCCCATACACGCGGAGACCGACTCAATTGATGCCTCCAGCGATGCTATCTCTTTCATTGTTACCCAACGCTTAGGTTTACCTCCACTGTACTCATATCCTTCCATATCCTTGTCTGTACATAATGCCCTGAATCTTTTCTACAACACCCGGAAATCTGCCCCCTTTATTCTATGTACCCAACGCACTAGAAGACCAGTTCTTAAAGCCTTTAGCCGTATCCTTATTCTAGTCCTCCTCTGTTCCTCTGGTGATGTAGAGGCTAACCCAGGCCCTGCAGCCCTCAGTATCACTCCTACTCCCCAGGCGCTATCATTTGCTGACTTCTGTAATCGCAAAAGTCTTGGTTTCTTGCACATAAATATCAGAAGTCTACTTCCTAAGTTTGAGTTATTCACTGCGTTAGCACACTCCGCCAACCCTGATGTTCTAGCAGTGTCTGAATCCTGGCTCAGGAAGGCCACCAAAAATTCTGAAATTTCCATCCCCAACTATAACATTTTCCGTCTAGATAGAACTGCCAAAGGGGGTGGAGTTGCAATCTACTGTAGAGATAGCCTGCAGAGCTCTATCATACTATCCAGGTCTGTGCCCAAACAGTTTGAGCTTCTACTTCTAAAAATCCACCTTTCCAGAAATAAGTCTCTCACTGTTGCCGCTTGCTACAGACCCCCCTCAGCCCCCAGCTGTGCCCTGGACACCATATGTGAATTGATTGCCCCCCATTTATCCTCAGAGTTCGTACTGCTTGGTGACCTAAATTGGGAGATGCTTAATACCCCGGCCATCCTACAATCCAAACTAGATGCCCTCAACCTCACGCAAATTATCAACGAACCTACCAGGTACAACCCTAAATCCGTAAACATGGGTACCCTCATAGATATCATCCTGACTAACATACCCTCTAAATACACCTCAGCTGTCTTCAACCAGGATCTCAGCGATCACTGCCTTATTGCCTGCGTCCGTAACGGGTCCGCGGTCAAACGACCACCCCTCATCACTGTCAAACGCTCCCTAAAACACTTTAGCGAGCAGGCCTTCCTAATTGACCTGGCCCAGGTATCCTGGATGGATATAGATCTCATTCCGTCAGTAGAGGATGCCTGGTTGTTCCTTAAAAGTAATTTCCTCTCAATCTTAAATAAACATGCCCCATTCAAAAAATACAGAACTAAGAACCGATATAGCCCCTGGTTCTCCTCAGACTTGACTGCCCTTGACCAGCACAAAAACATCCTGTGGCGTACTGCATTAGCATCAAATAGCCCCCGCGATATGCAACTTTTCAGGGAAGTTAGGAACCAATATACACAAGCAGTCAGGAAAGCAAAGGCTAACTTTTTCAAACAGAAATTTGCATCCTGTAGCACTAACTCCAAAAAGTTTTGGGACACTGTAAAGTCCATGGAGAATAAGAGCACTTCCTCCCAGCTGCCCACTGCACTGAGGCTAGGAAACACTATCACCACCGATAAATCTACAATAATCGAGAATTTCAACAAGCATTTTGCTACAGCTGGCCATGCTTTCCATCTGGCTACCACTACCCCGGCCACCAACTCTGCACCCTCCGCTGCAACTTGCCCATGCCCCCCCCGCTTCTCCTTCACACAAATTCAGAAAGCTGATGTTTTGAAAGCGCTGCAAAATCTGGACCCCTACAAATTAGCTGGGCTAGACAATCTGGACCCTTTCTTTCTAAAACTAGCCGCCGAAATTGTCGCAACCCCTATTACTAGTCTGTTCAACCTCTCTTTCATAACGTCTGAGATCCCCAGAGATTGGAAAGCTGCCGCGGTCAGCCCCCTCTTCAAAGGGGGTGACACTCTAGATCCAAACTGCTACAGACCTATATCCATCCTGCCCTGCCTTTCGAAAGTATTTGAAAGCCAAGTTAACAAACAGATCACCGACCATTTCGAATACCACCGTACCTTCTCCGCTATGCAATCCGGTTTCCGAGCTGGTCATGGGTGCACTTCAACCACGCTCAAGGTCCTAAACGATATTATAAAACGCGATTGATAATAGACAGTACTGTGCAGCCGTCTTCATCGACCTGGCCAAGGCTTTCGACTCTGTCAACCACCGCATTCTTATTGGCAGACTAAATAGCCTTGGTTTCTCAAATGACTGCCTCGCCTGGTTCACCAACTACTTCTCGGATAGAGTTCAGTGTGTCAAATCGGAGGGCCTGTTGTCTGGACCTATGGCAGTCTCTATGGGGGTGCCACAGGGTTCAATTCTTGGGCCGACACTTTTCTCTGTGTATATCAATGATGTCGCTCTTGCTGCTGGTGACTCTCAGATCCACCTCTACGCAGACGACACCATTTTGTATACATCTGGCCCTTCATTGGACACTGTGTTAACAAACCTCCAAACGAGCTTCAATGCCATACAACACTCCTTCCATAACCTCCAACTGCTCTTAAACACTAGTAAAACTAAATGCATGCTTTTCAATCGAACGCTGCTGGCACCCGCCCACCCGACTAGAATCACCACTCTCGACGGGTCTGACCTAGAGTATGTGGACAACTACAAATACCTAGGTGTCTGGTTAGACTGTAAACTCTCCTTCCAGACTCACATAAAGAATATCCAATCCAAAGTTAAATCTAGAATCGGCTTCCTATTTCGCAACAAAGCCTCCTTCACTCATGCTGCCAAACATGCCCTCGTAAAACTGACTATCCTACCGATCCTTGACTTCGGCGATGTCATTTACAAAATAGCCTCCAACACTCTACTCAGCAAATTGGATGTAGTCTATCACAGTGCCATCCGTTTTGTCTCCAAAGCCCCATACACTACCCACCACTGTGACCTGTACGCTCTTGTTGGCTGGTCCTCACTACATGTTCGTCGTCAAACCCACTGGCTCCAGGCCATCTATAAATCACTGCTAGGCAAATCCCCGCCTTATCTTAGCTCATTGGTCACCATAGCAGCACCCACCCGTAGTCTGCGCTCCAGAAGGTATATCTCACTGGTCATTCCCAAAGCCAACACCTCCTTTGGCCGCCATTCCTTCCAGTTCTCTGCTGCCAATGACTGGAACGAATTGCAAAAATCTCTGAAGCTGGAGACTCTTATCTCCCTCACTAACTTTAAACATCAGTTGTCAGAGCACCTTACCGATCACTGCACCTGTACACAGCCCATCTGAAATTAGCCCACCCAACTACCTCATCCCTATATTGTTATTTATTTTTGCTCTTTTGCACCCCAGTATCTCTATTTGCACATAATCTCTTGCACATCTAGCATTCCAGTGTTAATACTATTGTAACTATTTTGCACTATAGCCTATTTATTGCCTTACCTCCATAACTTGCTACATTTGCACACACTGTATATATATTTTCTGTTGTATTTCTGACTTTATGTTTTTTACCCCATATGTAACTCTGTGTTGTTTTTATTGCACTACTTTGCTTTATCTTGGCCAGGTCGCAGTTGTAAATGAGAACCTGTTCTCAACTGGCTTACCTGGTTAAATAAAGGTGAAATAAAAAAATAAAAAATAAAAACTAATGATGATGTATACCGCTGTAACTAATGATGCTGTATACTGCTGTAACTAATGATGCTGTATACCGCTGTAACTAATGATGCTGTATACCACTGTAACTAATGATGCTGTATACCGCTGTAACTAATGATGCTGTATACCGCTGTAACTAATGATGCTGTATACCGCTGTAACTAATGATGCTGTATACCGCTGTAACTAATGATGCTGTATACCGCTGTAACTAATGATGCTGTATACCGCTGTAACTAATGATGCTGTGTACAGCTGTAACTAATGATGCTGTATACCGCTGTAACTAATGATGCTGTATACCGCTGTAACTAATGATGCTGTATACCGCTGTAACTAATGATGCTGTATACTGATTGTAACTAATAATGCTGTATACCGCTGTAACTAATGATGCTGTATACCGCTGTAACTAATGATGATGTATACCGCTGTAACTAATGATGCTGTATACTGCTGTAACTAATGATGCTGTATAATGCTGTAACTAATTATGCTGCATACTGCTGTAACTAATGATGCTGCATACTGCTGTAACTAATGATGCTGTATACTGCTGTAACTAATGATGCTGTATACCGCTGTAACTAATGATGCTGTATACCGCTGTAACTAATGATGCTGTATACCGCTGTAACTAATGATGCTGTATACTGCTGTAACTAATGATGCTGTATACCGCTGTAACTAATGATGCTGTAAACCGCTGTAACTAATGATGCTGTATACCGCTGTAACTAATGATGCTGTAAACCGCTGTAACTGATGATGCTGTAAACCGCTGTAACTAATGATGCTGTATACCGCTGTAACTAATGATGCTGTATACCGCTGTAACTAATGATGCTGTGTACAGCTGTAACTAATGATGCTGTATACCGCTGTAACTAATGATGCTGTATACCGCTGTAACTAATGATGCTGTATACCGCTGTAACTAATGATGCTGTATACTGATTGTAACTAATAATGCTGTATACCGCTGTAACTAATGATGCTGTATACCGCTGTAACTAATGATGCTGTATACCGCTGTAACTAATGATGCTGTATACTGCTGTAACTAATGATGCTGTATAATGCTGTAACTAATTATGCTGCATACTGCTGTAACTAATGATGCTGCATACTGCTGTAACTAATGATGCTGTATACTGCTGTAACTAATGATGCTGTATACCGCTGTAACTAATGATGCTGTATACCGCTGTAACTAATGATGCTGTATACCGCTGTAACTAATGATGCTGTATACCGCTGTAACTAATGATGCTGTATACTGCTGTAACTAATGATGCTGTATACCGCTGTAACTAATGATGCTGTATAATGCTGTAACTAATGATGCTGTAACTAATGATGCTGTATACTGATTGTAACTAATGATGCTGTATACCGCTGTAACTAATGATGCTGTATACCGCTGTAACTAATGATGCTGTATACCGCTGTAACTAATGATGCTGTAAACCGCTGTAACTAATGATGCTGTAAACCGCTGTAACTAATGATGCTGTATACCGCTGTAACTAATGATGCTGTATACTGCTGTAACTACTGATGCTGTATACTGCTGTAACTAATGATGCTGTATACCGCTGTAACTAATGATGCTGTATACTGCTGTAACTAATGATGCTGTATACCGCTGTAACTAATGATGCTGTAAACCGCTGTAACTAATGATGATGTAAACCGCTGTAACTAATGATGCTGTATACAGCTGTAACTAATGATGCTGTGTACAGCTGTAACTAATGATGCTGTATACCGCTGTAACTAATGATGCTGTATACCGCTGTAGCTAATGATGCTGTATACCGCTGTAACTAATGATGCTGTATACTGATTGTAACTAATAATGCTGTATACCGCTGTAACTAATGATGCTGTATACCGCTGTAACTAATGATGCTGTATACCGCTGTAACTAATGATGCTGTATACTGCTGTAACTAATGATGCTGTATAATGCTGTAACTAATTATGCTGCATACTGCTGTAACTAATGATGCTGCATACTGCTGTAACTAATGATGCTGTATACTGCTGTAACTAATGATGCTGTATACCGCTGTAACTAATGATGCTGTATACCGCTGTAACTAATGATGCTGTATACCGCTGTAACTAATGATGCTGTATACCGCTGTAACTAATGATGCTGTATACTGCTGTAACTAATGATGCTGTATACCGCTGTAACTAATGATGCTGTATAATGCTGTAACTAATGATGCTGTAACTAATGATGCTGTATACTGATTGTAACTAATGATGCTGTATACCGCTGTAACTAATGATGCTGTATACCGCTGTAACTAATGATGCTGTATACCGCTGTAACTAATGATGCTGTAAACCGCTGTAACTAATGATGCTGTAAACCGCTGTAACTAATGATGCTGTATACCGCTGTAACTAATGATGCTGTATACTGCTGTAACTACTGATGCTGTATACTGCTGTAACTAATGATGCTGTATACCGCTGTAACTAATGATGCTGTATACTGCTGTAACTAATGATGCTGTATACCGCTGTAACTAATGATGCTGTAAACCGCTGTAACTAATGATGATGTAAACCGCTGTAACTAATGATGCTGTATACAGCTGTAACTAATGATGCTGTATACTGCTGTAACTAATGATGCTGTATACCGCTGTAACTAATGATGCTGTAAACCGCTGTAACTAATGATGCTGTAAACCGCTGTAACTAATGATGCTGTATACCGCTGTAACTAATGATGCTGTATACCGCTGTAACTAATGATGCTGTATACCGCTGTAACTAATGATGCTGTATACCGCTGTAACTAATGATGCTGTATACTGCTGTAACTAATGATGCTGTATAATGCTGTAACTAATTATGCTGCATACTGCTGTAACTAATGATGCTGCATACTGCTGTAACTAATGATGCTGTATACTGCTGTAACTAATGATGCTGTATACCGCTGTAACTAATGATGCTGTATACCGCTGTAACTAATGATGCTGTATACCGCTGTAACTAATGATGCTGTATACCGCTGTAACTAATGATGCTGTATACTGCTGTAACTAATGATGCTGTATAATGCTGTAACTAATGATGCTGTAACTAATGATGCTGTATACTGATTGTAACTAATGATGCTGTATACCGCTGTAACTAATGATGCTGTATACCGCTGTAACTAATGATGCTGTATACCGCTGTAACTAATGATGCTGTATACCGCTGTAACTAATGATGCTGTATACTGCTGTAACTAATGTTTATCACCAGGCTACCAGCAGCCTAGAACCAGGCTTCCAGCAGCTCTAGAACCAGGCTACCAGCAGGCTAGAACCAGGCTACCAGCAGCCTAGAACAAGGCTACCAGCAGGCTAGAACTAGCTGTATACTGCTGTAACTAATGATGCTGTATACCGCTGTAACTAATGATGCTGTATACCGCTGTAACTAATGATGCTGTATACAGCTTTAACTAATGATGATGTATACCGCTGTAACTAATGATGATGTATACCGCTGTAACTAATGATGCTGTATACCGCTGTAACTAATGATGCTGTATACCGCTGTAACTAATGATGCTGTATACTGCTGTAACTACTGATGCTGTATACCGCTGTAACTAATGATGCTGTATACCGCTGTAACTAATGATGCTGTATACCGCTGTAACTAATGATGCTGTATACCGCTGTAACTAATGATGCTGTATACCGCTGTAACTAATGATGCTGTATACCGCTGTAACTAATGATGCTGTATACTGCTGTAACTACTGATGCTGTATACCGCTGTAACTAATGATGCTGTATACCGCTGTAACTAATGATGATGTATACCGCTGTAACTAATGATGCTGTATACTGCTGTAACTAATGATGCTGTATACCGCTGTAACTACTGATGCTGTATACTGCTGTAACTAATGATGCTGTATACCGCTGTAACTAATGATGCTGTATACTGCTGTAACTAATGATGCTGTATACCGCTGTAACTAATGATGCTGTATACCGCTGTAACTAATGACGCTGTATACTGCTGTAACTAATGATGCTGTATACCGCTGTAACTAATGATGCTGTATACCGCTGTAACTAATGATGCTGTATACCGCTGTAACTAATGATGCTGTATACCGCTGTAACTAATGATGCTGTATACCGCTGTAACTAATGATGCTGTATACCGCTGTAACTAATGATGCTGTATACCGCTGTAACTAATGATGCTGTATACTGCTGTAACTAATGATGCTGTATTTTGCTGTAACTACTGATGCTGTATACTGCTGTAACTAATGGCTAGCACCAGGCTACCAGCAGCTCTAGAACCAGGCTACCAGCAGCTCTATAACCAGGCTACCAGCAGGCTAGAACCAGGCTAGCACCAGGCTACCAGCAGCCTAGAACCAGGCTTCCAGCAGCTCTAGAACCAGGCTACCAGCAGGCTAGAACCAGGCTACCAGCAGGCTAGAACCAGGCTACCAGCAGGCTAGAACTAGGCTACCAGCTGGCTAGAACCAGGCTAGAACTAGGCTACCAGCAGGCTAGAATCAGGCTACCTGCAAGCTTGAACCAGGCTACCAGCAGGCTAGAACCAGGCTACCAGCAGGCTTGAACCAGGCTATCAGCAGTCTAGAACCAGGCTATCAGCAGTCTAGAACCAGGCTACCAGCTGGCTAGAACCAGGCTATCAGCAGGCTAGAACCAGGCTATCAGCAGACTAGAACCAGGCTACCAGCAGGCTAGAACCAGGCTACCAGCAGGATATAACTAGGCTACCAGCAGTCTAGAACCAGGCTACCAGCAGGCTAGAACCAGGCTATCAGCAGACTAGAACCAGGCTACCAGCAGGCTAGAACCAGGCTACCAGCAGGATAGAACCAGGCTACCAGCAGGCTAGAACCAGGCTACCAGCAGACTAGAACCAGGCTACCAGCAGGCTAGAACCAGGCTACCATCAGTCTAGAACCAGGCTACCAGCAGGCTAGAACCAGGCTACCAGCAGTCTAGAACCAGGCTACCAGCAGTCTAGAACCAGGCTACCAGCAGGCTAGAACCAGGCTATCAGCAGACTAGAACCAGGCTACCAGCAGGCTAGAACCAGGCTACCAGCAGGATAGAACTAGGCTACCAGCAGTCTAGAACCAGGCTACCATCAGTCTAGAACCAGGCTATCAGCAGTCTGGAACCAGGCTACCAGCAGGCTAGAACCAGGCTAGAACTAGGCTACCAGCAGGCTAGAATCAGGCTACCTGCAAGCTTGAACCAGGCTACCAGCAGGCTAGAACCAGGCTACCAGCAGGCTTGAACCAGGCTATCAGCAGTCTAGAACCAGGCTACCAGCAGTCTAGAACCAGGCTACCAGCAGGCTAGAACCAGGCTATCAGCAGACTAGAACCAGGCTACCAGCAGGCTAGAACCAGGCTACCAGCAGGCTAGAACCAGGCTATCAGCAGACTAGAACCAGGCTACCAGCAGGCTAGAACCAGGCTATCAGCAGTCTAGAACCAGGCTACCAGCTGGCTAGAACCAGGCTAGAACTAGGCTACCAGCAGGCTAGAATCAGGCTACCTGCAAGCTTGAACCAGGCTACCAGCAGGCTAGAACCAGGCTACCAGCAGGCTTGAACCAGGCTATCAGCAGTCTAGAACCAGGTACCAGCAGTCTAGAACCAGGCTACCAGCAGGCTAGAACCAGGCTATCAGCAGACTAGAACCAGGCTACCAGCAGGCTAGAACCAGGCTATCAGCAGACTAGAACCAGGCTACCAGCAGGCTAGAACCAGGCTATCAGCAGTCTAGAACCAGGCTACCAGCAGTCTAGACCAGGCTACCAGCAGGCTAGAACCAGGCTATCAGCAGACTAGAACCAGGCTACCAGCAGGCTAGAACCAGGCTATCAGCAGACTAGAACCAGGCTACCAGCAGGCTAGAACCAGGCTATCAGCAGACTAGAACCAGGCTACCAGCAGGCTAGAACCAGGCTACCATCAGTCTAGAACCAGGCTACCAGCAGGCTAGAACCAGGCTAGAACTAGCCTACCAGCAGGCTAGAACCAGACTAGAACCAGGCTACCAGCAGGCTATGACCAAGCTAACAGCAGTCTATGACCAGGCTACCAGCAGGCTATGACCAAGCTAACAGCAAGCTAGAACCAATCTAACAGCAGGCTAGCACCAGGTTACCAGCAGTCTAGCACCAGGCTACCAGCAGGCTAGAACTAGGTTAACAGCAGTCTAGAACCAGGCTACCAGCAGGCTAGAACTAGGTTAACAGCAGTCTAGAACCAATATAACAGCAGTCTAGAACCAGGCTACCAGCAGGCTAGAACCAGGATACAACCAGGCTACCAGCAGGATAGACCCAGGCTACCAGCAGGCTAGAAGCATGCTACCAGCAATTTACAGAAACATCGGAGGAAACATGTCGACATAAATACAGCACCGTAGTGTCATCAGAAAAATACGATTAAATCATGTTGTTTCAAATGCTTTTATTTCTATGTTTCAAAGTGATACAGAAAACCACATTGTGCTGTACTACAAACTATTTATTTGATAACATCTAAATATGATAAGGCAATAAGGCATGAGAACCTGTGAGTTATTGTGAATAAGACTCTAAATACTGTGCTGATGATTTGAATGTACAGGACACTGGATAATGTGTCAGATGTATTGTAGACATCTTCACCAGACTCTCCTCCTATGACTTGATGTCTTCCTCTTAGCAGCCGTAGAGTCGGTTGATCCTCAGGATGTCAGTGGTGGACAGCCCCTGTCTCTGGCCGATGGACACGTTGGGGTCGGGGATGGGGGTGATGGAGTCCTTTCCATTGATGGAGAAGGCTGTTTTTCCATAGTGCATGACGGAGCTGTAGTCATAGGGAGTGTTCAGGTTGTTGGTGTTTTGTTTATCAAAGTTATAGGCCATGCTAGAATCGATATTACTCCAGTTGATCCTGACGTACTGGTCCCGGTCGCTCCTGGTTTGCTCGTGCTGGAAGCCCAGAGCGTGGAGGGTCTCGTGCTGAATGATGCCGAGAAAGATGCAGCCGACGCTGTTAACAGAGACCGTCTGTTTGCCTCCAATTCTCCCCAGAGAGGAGTAGCAGCCGTTCAAACTCTCATAGCTGATGTAGTCATTCTGGTTTCCACGTGGCACAAAGCGAATGCAGGACTTGCTGTGGAACGACTGGACGGCGTCCTTAATCTTCTGTCTGTCGGAGGGAGTGAATCTACTGTCTTCTATTATGTAGGGCACTTCAACATATCCGTTAGAGACTTTGTGCCACAGGCAGCTGTTTCCTCCATGCATGCACTGCATGGCATTTCTGGTTCTTGGTACCACCAGGTCTCCCTCCATCAGCATCTCATCAGAGCCGTTATTAGCGGTCAGAATTCTCTCAGTGATGTCTACAGCCTCAAGGTGGTCTATCCAGATGGCTGGTCCACTGTGGCCCATTTGGGCCTGAGAGAGGCACAGTACCAGCAGCAGCAGGATGGTGAGAGAGGGGCTTTGCTCCATCTTCAGGGTGGAGATACTCTAGATGGCTTCTTGGATCTGGCAGTGGAGATCCTCTAGATGGCTTCTTGGATCTGGCAGTGGAGATCCTCTAGATGGCTTCTTGGATCTGGCAGTGGAGATACTCTAGATGGCTTCTTGGATCTGGCAGTGGAGATACTCTAGATGGCTTCTTGGATCTGGCAGTGGAGATCCTCTAGATGGCTTCTTGGATCTGGCAGTGGAGATACTCTAGATGGCTCCTTGGATCTGGCAGTGGAGATCCTCTGGATGGCTTCTTGGATCTGGCAGTGGAGATCCTCTAGATGGCTTCTTGGATCTGGCAGTGGAGATCCTCTAGATGGCTTCTTGGATCTGGCAGTGGAGATACTCTAGATGGCTTCTTGGTCCTAGAGATGCTTTGGAGAGGCTCCTTGGCACTGAGTCTTGATGTGTGATTCTGTCTGGTCAGTCCTGGGCTTTTATACACTCCTCTACAGGTGTGTCTGCAGGAGGGTTAAGGGTTGGGGTCCATGTTGTTAGTTCTAAATAAACTTCTGAAGGGAGGACTCCACCTACAATTGACACAAGGACTCATTTACTAGGCTGGAGTTGTTGTTTAAAACCACCATTAGGACTACTGGAAAGACACACACAGGGCCGGCTCCAGGCATAAGCAACATAAGGGGTCGCTTAGGGCGCTAGGGGGCCCCGACCCAAAACATGTAATCATATATACAAACTTTTGAACGGTAGTGTGTGTGTGTGTATATATATATATATATATATATATAATTATTTATGGGGGGAAACTCAGTTGGGGTCTCAACTTACTGTTGAGAGTTAGAATAGTAGAATACGCCAGGTGCCAGTTCGAAATGTGGTTGAGCATCAGCAGTTTTTCTCTTATGTCAGTCACTGACACTCACTCAATTAGCCATGTCAACTAACCATTTTTTGATTGGTAAGTTAGTCTAGCCAGTTATCTAAACTTGTAGTAATCATGGCAGAATACCGACCGGGCGCACAGGGCACGTGCCCCGGGGCCCTGACCTCCAGCGGGCCCTGACCTCCAGGGGGCCCTGACCTCCAGGGGGCCCTGACCTCCAGGGAGCCCTGACCTCCAGCGGGCCCTGACCTCCAGGGGGCCCTGACCTCCAGGGGGCCCTGACCTCCAGGGAGCCCTGACCTCCAGGGGGCCCTGACCTCCAGGGGGCCCTGACCTCCAGCGGGCCCTGACCTCCAGGGGGCCCTGACCTCCAGGGAGCCCTGACCTCCAGGGAGCCCTGACCTCCAGGGGGCCCTGACCTCCAGCGGGCCCTGACCTCCAGGGGGCCCTGACCTCCAGGGGGCCCTGACCTCCAGGGAGCCCTGACCTCCAGGGGGCCCTGACCTCCAGGGAGCCCTGACCTCCAGGGGGCCCTGACCTCCAGGGAGCCCTGACCTCCAGGGGGCCCCTATTTATTTTGTTAGTCACTATCACTCAGATATCATGAACATGGCAAACTGTGTAGAACTGCAGAAAACCTGCTTTAAAACTGCAACATTTTCTCTACTTCCCATGGCAAAATGTGCAGAACTGCAGGAAATGTACTTTAACTGTTGAGAGAGGGGCTCACTTGGTGGGGGGCCCCCGAACCAAACTTGGTCTAGTCTATTCAGCTCATCCATTAGTGTTAGTCTGGGTCTGGGTGGGACTAGCTCACTAATGGACCTCTCTTAGCCATGTGGTCTTAAACAGTCATCACTAGGGGTTTAAGTTGCTTTGTTTGCAGGAAACACCCCCACCCTGACCCTTTTCTCATAGTTTATGGATAGTAAAATAGGGA